>NC_050449.1:67138364-67420864 GCF_903995425.1 Onychomys torridus | reverse complement strand
ATCACATCTGAGGGCAGGGGAGAATCAGTGCTTGTTAAGCAGAGTGCTTAGCTAGCTTTCTCTGCTCTTAGATGGTGCAGGATGTCCTGCCTGGGCAGGGGTGCCACCCACAGCAGGTGGGTCTGCCTAAACCAATGAACAATCAAGGCAGTCCCTCACAGACACGCCCACAAGACACCCTGGTCTAGACAATCCCTCACTGAACCTCTCTGCCAGGTGATTCTAGAGTGTGTAAAGTCGATGAATAAAATAAAGCAGCACACTAGCCCCATTCTTGTCTCAGTTTGGTTTCTATCTGTCTATTGATTCTGTTTTTAGAAAGACACAAATCCAATAGCTTCCCTAAACATGCAATACCGTGGGGCTTATCAAATTTTCTGTTACTATAATGAAACAATTGATGTAGTCAAGTTTATAAAGTGAAAATTCCTGATTTGGCTTCCATCTAATGGCTATTTCAGTCTATGTCAGTTGGTCCCTTGGCTTGGGGCCTATGAGAAAGGGCTTTGTGTCAGGAGGACACAGAGAAACACAGGGGGCAGAGACAGAGGAAGGAACTGGGCCTCAGAATTCCATTCAAGACCCCATGCCAAATGACCCTCTGCTATACATCCCCCTTTTTAGTAGTGTCACCCCAGGAACCAAGCCTGGAACACATGGGCCTGGGGGGCATTAACATAAGCCACAGCGTGGTATTCTGTGCTCTTGCCATGGTCATCCCTGGAACTTTGTCACATCACACACGTAGTTTGTCTGCCCATTCTTATGAAAGTGTTTTTAAACAAATATGAATCTTTGTCAACTGTGTAAAGACATTCCAGTCTATTTGGACACTTGATTTTTGATTTTTATCCTGTTTATTCATCATCTGCCTTGTCCTGACGTATCCAAGTTCTGCTTCCTGTCCACTCAACCTATGTGGCTCATTTTTGGCTGTTGGTAATACTAGCTCACTTTCCTATCCCCAGCTATCCTGATTTTCTCCTCTTTAGTGCTTCAAGGACCCAACTTACAGTTACCTGGCAACACTCTGGCTAATGCCACCTCTTCATGGAGCTTTCTCTTTCAGATGGGACTTTGTGAAAGTCCCCTCTTCTCAACTCTGCCTTTCCACCAGACAGAAAGTGCCTTTGAATCAACTACTTTCCAAGTCATCTCAAGCTTTCCTATCAAACAGATATTTGATAACCTACTTTTTCTATGTCACTAATATTTGTGTTTAGAACAACTAATTTTGAGGCAGAGTTTCAATGTGTAGTATAGACTGACTACTCTTGAAATCACAGTGAACCTCCTGCATCAGACTCTCAAGTGCCATGACTGTAGGTGTGAGCGACCATGTATGTTAGGAATTTTATGTCGTTTGTGTATGTGTTTGTATGCAAGTATGCATGCACATGTGTGTACCTACCTGCATGTAGATGTCAGAGGTCACCCTTGAATGTTTCAGTTACTGTCTTGTTTTGTGAGACAAGAACTCTCCCTTTCACTCAGAACTCAATAGTTTTGTTAGGTTTGCTGACCAGTGAGCCCCAGGAAGAAAGTCCACTTCTCTCTGCCTCTCCAGCTTTGGGATTACAAGAGCACACCATCACGCTTGCCTTCTTCATGTGGGTTTTGGAGATCCAAGCCCACGTTCTCCATGCTTGCACAGCAAGCCCTTTACTGGCTGATTACCTCCTTAGCCAGGAAAAATTGTTTTAAAGTGACCATACCATGTAGTGTAAGGTCTTCACTGTCAGGTGCTAATTCAGAGGGAAGCCAAGACTTTCTTGCTGTATTGTTGTAGGGATTCACTGTAATCTTAATTTCAGTAGAGTACGCCTAAGGTAAAGCCAGTGTAGAAGAAAGGTCAGCCAACCAGAGAGCTGGATCAGTGGATAAGAGCATTTGCTGCTATTGCAGGGGATTGGGTTTGGTTCCCAGCATCCACATGGCAGCTCATAACCACCTGTAACTCCAGTTCCAGGGAGTTAGTGCCCTCTTCTGACTTCTACAGGTACTGTGTACATGTGGTACACATACATACATGCAGGCAAAATGCCCTTACATAAAAATTAATAAATATTAAAATTTTAAAAATAAATGTCATGGGTAAATAAGGGTCAGCATATATGTCTAGAATTAAGCAGATAATAGACTAGTAAATAGAACATCTGAAAATCAGGTGATGTGCTTAGGGCTCCCAGGACAGGGTCAAGGTCAGAGTTGAGTCAGTTTGTGCTCTAGCCCAGAGGCGGGGGCTTGGGGAGGCAGCTGCTCTGGTCTCAGCATTATGACTGGCCCAACCTCTTTGTCTTTCCTCTCTCCTATGAAAGTTAACTCTGAATTCTCAGCTCTCTGACTTAAATGCTTTTGGTAAGAATCATAAAGTCACGTCTTGACCTGAAAATGCTCAGCTCAGTTCAGGTAGCAATCTAACAGTGAATCGCTATTTTTTTTTAAAAAGTTGATTAACTTTCCAGTCCACTAGGATTATCCAACTTGAATCACATTAAACAGTTATCTTATAAAATGAGTTTGTTAACCAATAAAAAATGATTTCTTATTGATCATGAAGGCTAGGTTTCAGAGTTTTCATATCTTAATCCAAATCTGGGGCTTAGAGGGAAAAGGGATGTTGCTTATTAATTGTATGATCTAGCACAAATTTCCCAAAGCTCAACACCTCAGCTTCTTTACTGGAAATGTTATAAAGATGAAAATGAGATGAGTTTTATAGTGGTTGGTGTATAGTAATTAATAAAGAGGTGCTGTTTCTACCCCCAATGTCCTAAGTGACTAAGCTCAGACAGAGGAAAAGGCTGGCTACTTCTCAGGATCACACCGTGGGATGTCTAAACTGGGATTACCATGCAGGAAATCTGTATTCAGGGCAGTGCAGGAAGCAACTGACGATTACTGCCTCCTCACCAAGTGGAACTTAACCTACATTTAAGACTGTCAAGATCCTGGCTGGTTTCTCCACCCACTGATCGCTGACCTAGGCATTTCTCCCAGGCCAAGGAAGACAGCCTTCCATCTTTGGACATAGCTTGTGTGCCTCTGGTACTTGGGCTTCAGTTTGTAGAATGTTTTTGTTTTTCTAATTTTGTTATTATATTGGTTGCTTTGTAAAAATAGTTTGTAAATTTTGACAGTTTCTCACTTGTGTATGATATAATGTTTTCATATCCCCCATCATTTCATTGCCTCCCATTCCTACTGAGCAGGTTTTTCTTCCTAATATAGTCCCCATCCTGCTCTCAAATCTATGTGTGTGTATGTGCATACACACACACACACACACACACACACACACACACACACACACACTCAGGGAAGTCTTGTGCAGAAGGTCACAGCTGCTGAGTGTTCATGATTATAACAACCGTACCACACCCAGAAGATGGTATTTCTTAGTCCTCTCCTGATGTCCCTGCTTACAGTCCTGTTACCTCACCTTCTACAATGTCCCTTGGACCTTAGAGTAGATAATATTGATATCACATTTTGTACTGAGCACAGACAATTGTCAAATCAGTGACTCTGAAACCATTGAGGTGCTTTTATTTTGAAGACAGATTCTCACTTTGTCCCTGGTTTTCCTGGATGGAGATCACATGTCCCAGCCTGGCTTAGTACAATGATTCTCCTGCCTCATCCCTCCATGTTCTGGAGTTATAGGCATGGTCCACCATGACCATCTTTCCCATTGTATCTTCTCTGAATTGTTTGGGTCAAGTTCTGCCTCTTCTGCTTTCTTTGAACCTTTACTGTTCAACTTACGAGTATTTTTTATTAGTGAGTATGTTCTCCTGTTTATGTATTCACTCATTTAGCTGGTAAGTATTGGGAAAATATGGTGTGGCCAGCATTATGAATACTTAAAGCTAAATAGAGCATGGCCCTGTCCTGTCAGCAGTTCAAAGTCACATTGGAAAGGCAGATACATAGGTAAAATATTTAATGTAAATGGTTATTGTAATGCCCTCTTGATGGAGATACAGTCAAGGAACTATAGGAATACAGAGGGGAAGTGCCAAAATCCAGTTCTAACCAGACTGAAGCTGAACTTTTTCAGGTCTAAGATACATGGGGTTTTTATAGATATTCACATGAGATGTGGTGGGAAGGGCAAAGGGAAGGGGCCTGGGGGCAAAAAGAGAAGCTTCAAAACTCACACTACTGAATCAAAATACAGTGATTGGCAAACTGCTGTCCCTTGAATAATGTTGAGGCAATATGCTTCCAAGAACGACAGGATGATTTCAGTAGAAGGATTTACATATATTAAATGTATTGGTTTGGGAGAAATTTTGTGTTTGAAAGAAGAGACAATTTAATGTTAGGAAGATATATTAGAGTTTTGTACAACTGGGAAAAATATCCGACATCAACCCCTGGATGGAGGATGCATTAGAGGTTCAGTCTATGGTCACTTGGCTCTGTGTCTAGCTTTGTAGTGAGGCATGACACCATGGAGGTGGGAGCTGAGGGAGGGTCACATCATGACTGACAGGAAATGATACTAGGAGGGGGCCAGGGCACCATATAGTCACTCAAATTATATTCTCCACTGACTTGCTTTCTCCTACCAAGCCCTATTTCCCCTTATTCCACCATGCAATTATGCCAGCTTTGCGGCCATCAACCGATTAAACTGTGCATTAGGTCTGAGCCCTTAGAGCATTGAGCTACTGTGGTATAGATGAATGTAAGCCAAGTCATTCTGTGTGGGCAGAGTACAGAGCAAGGTGGTTCCTCTGGGTAGTTATAGGCTCATGCTCTTGGCTATTCTCTAGTGGGACATTTGGATAGTCCTTCTTCTAAGAATTCTCTGTAGCATGAATCTTAAATGGTCTTATTAATAAAAAACAAACCTGGAGCCAGCTATTGGGGTGACTGCTGGAAGATCAGAGAAGCAGAACAAACCACAGCTACCTCACCTCCCCAGTTCCTCAGCTGATTCTGTTTCCTCAGACTGGAAGCTTCTGAGTCCTCATCCAAATGGATCTCAGCTGAACTGTTGCTCCAAAGCCTGAAAGCTTAACCAGCCAAATGCTTCTAGTTTCTGGTCTTCATGCCTTATATATCTTTCTGCTTTCTGCCATTACTCCCTGGGATTAAAGTATCACTTCTTGAGATTAAAGGCATGTGTCACCATGCCTGGCTGTTTCCAATGTGGCCTTGAACTCATAGAGATCCAGAGGGATTTCTGCCTCTGGAATGCTAGGATTAAAGGTGTGAGTGCCACCATTTTCTAGCCTCTGTATCTAGTGGCTGTTCTGTTCTCTGACCCCAGATAAGTTTATTAGGGTGCACAATATTTTGGGGAACACAATATCACCACAATTCTCACCCAGAATGACAATTCTGAACTAGCAACGAAGGACATGCAGACCAAATGTGAGAACAACAGACACATTCACAGAATTACTGCTTTTATTTCAGCAAAACACAGACATCTATGTGTGGGCTCAGTAAACAATGTTTTAGATGAAAGAAATTGGTAGAACACTTCATTCTACCAAAACTCACTGAAAATGATTCATTTATCCCAGGATAGCTTAACTTTTCAAAGTCTTTTCTTTATAAGGATAGATCATAGACATGCATAATAAAGTTTTTTTTTAACACACTTAATTCAGGAGTCAACTGCTCAGCACCATTTATTGGTAGAAAATGAGTCCTGGCTTGGAATTGTGAATGAGTCAGAAATCATCTCAGAGAAGAGCACCAGCATTCTCAAGGCAGAAGTCCTATAAGGCTTGGGCATTTTTAGTCTCCTTTTCTGCCTGTGTTCTGCCTTCCTCAGTCACATCCCCCTTCCCTTGAGAAGCTTGGCTTTCTGCCACAGCGTGTATTCCCAAGTCCCTGCAGAGCCTGAGTGAAGGGAGACTGGCTGATTTCCAAGTGGTGGTGGGAGACAGAAGAAGAGTCAGTAGACTCCAAAAACTACATGAAGATTATGATGTATTCTTTAGTGAATTATGTAGGCTGTTTATCTACCCAAATACATTCCTCAAAACCAGCAAAGGCTTTGGTGTTACTGTTATTCTGGGATGTATTTGAATGGTAAAATACTCTACAAATCTTTTGAGTGACTATCAAGAATGAGTTTTCAATTATGTGCTAGCAGGCTGTATTAGTTTTTTAAGCTGATGCTGCTCATTCAAGCCATGGACTTTCACATTTTGCTTTTGGCATTTCTGGTTTTAAAGCTACTTTACTATTCATTTTTATTGTTTTGCACTGCTTAATCCAATAGAATCTTAAAGTGTGCCTCAACTCATGAGGGTCCATTTGATATCTACATTGATCTCTTAGCTTTCATTCATTGTTGGAAACATTTATTCATTTTGATTATTTTAATCTTTGTTTAAGAAATGCCCAATCATTGAATTCCTATAAGGGCAAGAAGTTTATTTCTATTGCAAAAAAACATTGCCTGCATGGAAAACGTCTTAACCAACATGGACCATATAAATGAGGTGAATTTGAGGACTAGGGTAGGGAGAATATGCTTATATCCTTATAGTTCTGTTAGTAAATATGAGTTTAGAAAAAGAAATAGAGTGGGAATGGCATAATGACCAAGTTAAAATTGTCATTTTTTATCACTGTTTAAAAGTAATCCTATTTCCTTTTGTCACTATTTAATTGCAATAAGTGATTCAGGAAAGGGTATTGTAATTCATAATGAATGCATTTTTATTTAAATTTGGAGAACCAGACGTCCCTTCTGCACTTTTGCACACGTTGCATATCATACATAACTTGGGAAATGGGATGAATGGGGACTTGAACTCTGGTACTCATAGCATCCCTTTCTTTTCAGACACATCATGAAGTTAGGTGGACATGAGACAGCCATAAAACCTCCCTTCCAGAACAGAATGCCTTTCACAAGTGGAGGAGCTTGGCTAGCGGATTCCACAGAACCTTGACTTCCCGGTGGGGCGTCATCTGCCTTTAGGACTCCGTCTGGTGGTTGATGGCACCGCTGAACAGTGATGCTGGCCTTGGCTTTACAGACTGCCAGCCCCGTGCCTTGTTCGCTTCCTTGGATTAGAAAATCTCACACTCATTGCTCTCCATGGTGGCCAGTCTCTTCAAGAGCCTGATTTTAGCTTATCTACATAAGCTTTGCAAAGGAATGTTTACAAAGAAATTGGGAAATACAACCAAAAAGAAAGAGAATCGTCAGCAGAAGAAAGATCAAGATTTTCCTACTGCTGGCCACAATAAACCCCCTAAATTATCCAGTGCCCTGAAAAGCACTGTAAAAAAGATTGCAAAGTGCTCATCCACTCGTAACTTCTCCATCGAAGACGACGAAAGTCACAAAGACTTCTCCCTGTCACCCACATTCAGTTACAGAGTTGCTATCGCCAATGGCCTGCAAACAGCTGTGACCAACAGTGATGAGGACCTGCTTCAGGAGCTGTCTTCCATTGAGAGCTCCTACTCTGACTCCTTCAATGAGCTAAGGGGCAGCACAGAAAACCAGGTCCAGTCAACACACACCATGCCTGTCAGACGTAACAGGAAGAGTTCGAGCAGCTTGGCACCTTCTGAAGGCAGCTCAGATGGGGAGCGCACCCTCCACACCTTAAAACTGGGTGCTTTACGGAAACTGAGGAAATGGAAGAAGAGCCAAGAGTGTGTCTCCTCAGACTCAGAGTTGAGCACCATGAAGAAAACCTGGGGCATAAGAAGCAAATCTTTAGATAGAACTGCCCGGAACCCAAAGACAAATGTCTTAGAGCCAGGGTTCAGCTCCTCTGGGTGCATTAGCCAAACCCATGATGTCATGGAAATGATCTTTAAAGAGCTTCAGGGAATAAGCCAGATTGAAACAGAACTTTCCGAACTCCGAGGGCACGTGAATGCTCTCAAGTACTCTATCGATGAAATCTCCAGCAGTGTAGAGGTTGTCCAGAGTGAGATTGAACAGCTGCGGACAGGGTTTGTTCAGGCTCGGAGGGAAACTAGAGACATCCACGATTACATTAAACACTTGGGTCACATGGGGAGTAAGGTAAGCCTAAGATTTTTAAATGTGCCTGAAGAAAGACATGAATACGTTGAAAGTGTGGTGTACCAAATTCTTGTAGAAAAAATGGGCTTTTCAGATGTACCAAATGCTATTAAAATTGAATTTGCTCAGAGGATAGGACAGCAAAGGGATTGCCCAAATGCAAAACCTCGACCTATCCTCATATACTTCGAAACCCCCCAGCAAAGAGATACTGTCTTAAAGAAATCATATAAGCTCAAAGGCACAGGCATTGGGATCTCCACAGATATTCTGACTTATGACACCAGAGAACGGAAAGAGAAAGGGGGGTTACCTTCTTCCCAGACATATGAAAGCATGGACATGAAGCTATCCACGCCAGAGCCCAAAGCCAAGAAGAATGCTTGGCTGTCACCCAATGACAGTGACAGAGAGCTGGAGTCTGACGTCAGCAGAAGCAGCTATACAGACTCTCTGGCAAAAGGAAACACTCCTAAGTCTAGCTCAAAGCCACACAGTGCTCGTTCTAAGAACAAAGCAGCTAACCATAGAACGTCACGTAAGTCAGACTACAATAAACAGCCCTCACAACTGCCGGCATCAAATACCCCCGAAAAGCAAACAGACCACTATGTGGAGGCCACGCCACTCTGGCACTCACAGAGTGACTTTTTCACTCCTAAACTTAGTCGTTCTGAATCAGATTTTTCCAAATTGTGTCAATCTTACTCAGAGGATTTTTCCGAAAGCCAGTTTTTCTGTAGAACTAATGGGAGCTCCCTTCTTTCCTCTTCTGACCGGGAACTTTGGCAGAGGAAGCAGGAGGGCATGTCGGCCTTGTACCACAGTCCTCAGGATCAGGGTTTGGATAGGAGTATTCCAGCAGCGCAAGGGCAGAGTGAAATTGAGAACACAGAAATGGTGGACAGTGGGATGAGTAACAGCATGGTGTGTGCATCTGGAGACCGAAGTAATTACAGCGGTTCCCAGCTGTCACTGCATGAGGACCTGTCTCCATGGAAGGAGTGGAACCCAGCAGAGCAAGGGGCTGATATTGGTTTAGATTCATCCACCCAGGAACCTTTTGACTATGATACCAACAGTTTGTCTGACCAACAGCTAGACGTCTTCAGCAAAGACCTAGATGACCTGGGCAAGTGCCAGAGTGACCTGCAAGATGACTCTGAAAGCTATGATTTAACCCAGGATGACAACTCCTCCCCATGCCCTGGGTTGGATAATGAACCGCAAGGCCAGTGGGTTGGCCCATATGATTCTTATCAGGAAACCAACTCTAATGAGTTCTACTCCAACCCAAGCCAGCCATCTATGATGTATCGAAGTCAAAGTGAATTGCAAAGCGATGATTCAGAGGGTGCCCCGTCCAAGTCCTGGCACAGTCGGTTGAGCATTGACCTTTCCGATAAGACCTTCAAGTTCCCCAAATTTGGATCTACACTTCAGAGGGCAAAGTCAGCCCTGGAAGTGGTGTGGAACAAGAGCACACAGAGTCTCAGTGCAGGCGAGGACAGTGGCTCTTCCTTAATGGGGAGATTTCGGACATTATCTCAATCCACTGCAAATGACTCAAGTACCACGCTTGACTCTGACATCTACACAGAACCCTATTACTACAAAGCTGAGGAAGAGGAGGACTACAGTGAACCAGTGGCTGACAGTGAGACGGATTACGTCGAAGTGATGGAGCAGGTCCTAGCTAAGCTCGAAAACAGGACTAGTGTCATCGAAGTAGATGAACACACGAAAGACTATGACCACCCTTCATATGAAACTCCTTATGAGACCCCACAAGACGAGGGCTATGATGGGCAGGCAGATGACATCATTAGTGAGGGAGAACTGGAAACTTTAAATGAACCAGCAGTCGAAATGGAATTAGCAGAAGATGAAAACCAAAACCTCCCTGTGGAGGCACCACCAGAGGTCATGAAGCCCAAGAGAATCCGACCTTCCTTCAAAGAAGCAGCTCTAAGGGCCTATAAGAAGCAGATGGCAGAGCTGGAAGAGAAGATCCTGGCTGGAGGTACTCAAGTTTAAATGTTAAGTTCTGTGCTAACCATGTCTTAACACTTATTGGTACTGTAGTGCAGGATGGTCTCAGCTTTCCTGGGAAGGGAGAAGGAATTTACCTGGACTGAATCTGTGTGCATGTGTCCTGAGAAGAACTTCGTTTTGTTCAGGTAGCTCTCTCAACAAGGTGGGATTCACAAGGCAAGTGAAAATAGACTTCAGATAGTTTGTATTAAAATGAGCCCAACTCTAGCCCTATACACGGTGGGTCAAGATTCTTGTGCTAGGTACAGGATTCATTGAGGGAAAAGGAGACTCGACCAAGCGCCTTGGTCCACTAGACTCACAGGGATGGGGAGAAAGTAGTATTTAATTTTAAAGATTTTTTTTGGGGGGGAATAGATGGTCAAATATAAATATTCCTTTGGAGCCTGATGGTAGGAAAAGCTTTTCTGCACAGTGAATCCAAGCCAGACCTGTGGATGATTACCAACTTCCCTTATGCAGACTAAATAAGCTGAAAAAACTGTGATAGAACTAAGAGTCCAGGAAACCCCAGAGCAGAGAGAAGCTGTTCTTTGTGTTAGTAAGGAGCGAGATGGGGGAGTTTCCTTGGGAGTGGTTTAGAAGTTGCATCTCTATTATGAAAATGAGAAGAAGAACTGATCTATGTTTCTTAATTTCCTAGGGGAACAATTTTGGATGTGGGATTTAGTAGCATGGATAGATATGAGTTCATTGATTTTGTTTATTAACTAAACCTCATTCGCACTCAACTCAATTATTTACATTTTATTTTATTTGCATGCCTATAGTATCTTGGGATAGTATTTTAAAATCTCATTTTAAAGCAATGTTGATATTTTCATGTGTTCTCAGATTATGGTGCTGACATCTTTCACTAAAATATTTGTTCTGTATAGTATTTTCTAAAGGTGTATGTGATGGAGTATTAAACTGCTATTCTGAAATTCTATTATAGAATGATTTGTACAGATGGTAGCTCATTGTGGCTTCCTTGCCATCAAAAACTCCTCACTTCCCACTTTCTCACTGCAAGGACAGCGTGCTGAGTCAGCAGTCTTCTTAACCTCCAATACTACAAGACCTAAGCCAGTTAGCTCTCTCTCCTCCAAGACTGCCTGCAACTTTGTAATGATTCATAATAGAGACAGCTCTCAACTACTCAGAACTGATTTGAAAATACACAACAGTCTATTGTTATGTAAATATATTTATGTTAGGATAATAATATCCCCCATCAGAGTAAGGTTTGGTGGAAGTCCTTGTCAGTAACATTCAGCTGACAGTTTTTTTAAAGATAGAATCTGGAAATTGGATTTGTGTGTGTGTGTGTGTGTGTAATTTACTGTGAATTTGGCATGGTACTTAAAGTCTAAACTGGTGTGTGTGTGTGTGTGTGTGTGTTTAATGTGATATAATGGATATCTGTTTATAGTCAACAAGTTAAAGGTATCAGTTTGAAATATTAGGCAACATAAATATGGCAAGTCCTTATGTTTCAAAAGAAAAGTGTGGATTTTCAATTTTAAAAAGTATAATTATTTATATGTTTACCAGCAACTTTCATGCATATATGTCTGTGCACCACCAGTGTGCTTGGCCCCCTCAGAGGCCAGAAGAGAGCACTGGATCCCCTGGAACTGGATTTACATGATGTTGTGAGCTCTCATGTGGGTACTGGGAACCAAATCTGGGTCCTTTGCAAAAGTAGCCGGTGCTCTTAGTTTTTAAAAAAGGAAACTGACGTATATAAATAGAGAATATTATTTAGCTTTCTGAAAGGATATCTTTCCATTGGTTACAGCATGTACAGGCCTTTAGATTATCATTTATCAAGGAATGCAAGACATAAGAATATCACAAGAGACAACTTATATGAAGCAGCTTAACAAAAGCAGGCAGGCCTTGAGTACCGCTCATTGCCAGAGCAATAAACTATCTCATGAGAAGCTCTGGGTTCCCTCTTGAGTACTTAGAAAAGAAATTAAAAAAAGAGAGAGAGAGAGAAAGACCATAAAACAGTAAACAGTGGTAAGCAGACTCAGGGAGTGTGGAGGAGGGATCAAGACATGAAGGAGAGGAAACAAATGGTAGATACATGGGATGAGCCAAGTTGGGATGCAATGGCCTAGTGATGAGTAGAGTGGGGAATAGTTTTTTTATTCTGGATTCATGTTCTTGACACACACCAAGGGATGGCCATGAGGTAATGAATATGCTAATTTGTTTCACTATAATTATTTTACTATCTATACCTATCTCATTATGTCTTAGAAATATATACAATAAATTTATTTAAAAATTAAATTTAAAATGAAAATTCCACATTAGCAAGGCTCTACAAATTTGATTGCTATGATAATGACCCTTCCACCCCATCAACAGTGGTACTTTTCAGAAAACACATTGGTGTGCCTGTAATAATAAATAAAAAAGAAAAGTAAAGTGGGTACCTTTTGGGGGGGCCCAAGGTATGCCATTAAGCAAATACACCAAGGCAACAGAGTTAGTGAAAGAGGTTTACAGAGGAGGGAAGGGAGAGAATGAAAGAGAGAAAAGCCATGTTGGAGTGGGGACCTAAGAGAGGCAGAGAGAGAGAGAGAGAGGGAGAGAGGGGAGGAGAGGGGAGGGGAGGGGAGGGGAAGGGAGGAGAGGAGAGGAGAGGAGAGGAGAGGAGAGGAGAGGAGAGGAGAGAAGAGAAGAGAAGAGAAGAGAAGAGAAGAGAAGAGAAGAGAAGAGAAGAGAAGAGAAGAGAAGAGAAAAGAGAGGAGCAAGAGGCACGAGAGTGAGCTGTGCCTGGTGGGAACTTCTAAGGAGTGCACATGTCATGTCACATAGTTGGCGATAGAAAGGCATCTGATGACAAGTGATGATGTAATTTAAAACTACTTTGGCGGCAGAGGCAGGCTGCTGCCATGGCTGAAACTAACAGTGCCTTCATCACCAATATGAGAATTCTGAATCAGAAAAAGTTGTGTACTGCAGGTAAATCTGCGGAGGACTCAGAGCCCTCTGTGATCGTGTCTTATTGTCATTCTATGAGGAATGGAATCTGAGGGGATTCATCACACTGCAGGAAATCAGCACACTCTTCCTTAAGATCCACTCTGGTTCTGTGAGGCACCAGCTTGGCTCCCCAGGAGGCTGCAGTAGCCTAGATTTCAAAGGGCAGCTCAGCTCCACTTGGCAGTGACCAGGCATTTTCCCCATCCTGTACTCCCAATATGCTTCTGAGGGAAGGGCAGCCAGAAAAGGACTTTTCTAGGCCCTTGCCTGATCCAGGCACCCAACAAGGTGCCAATTGCCATGATGGTTTTGTGCCCAGGGCCATCTGCTCACTGAGCCTTGGGTAGGTACCTGAAGGCTGGCTCTTCATAGCTGCCTGGTACTCATTAGGCAACAGCTCTGTCTTTTATTACAAACCTGATCAGAAAGATCTTGCTGGAAATCTCTGTGGGATAAAGAACCCCAAACAAGCATCACAAAATTACATGTTCAGACACGATGAAAGTTTATCACCCCATATTACTGTGTATGTGTATGTATGTACTACATACACCTATATAAATATGTAGCTTGGGCCAATGAGATGAAGTCTTACAAGCTCATTTTCTTTTTTTTTTTTTTCAATAAAATTGCTATTCTGTGGTTATATATGCTTTGAACAACAATTACTTGGCTTTTACTATGAAAGCTACAATCGAATGATGACTCTCCCCATTTTGGCTTGGGACCTCTAATCTGTGAGAAGATTGGGTGTGTGGGCTGCTCTTTCAGTGATGATATAGGCCACATATAACCAAAACTGGGCTATTTTTACCCAAGGCCCAGTTTAATATCTAAAAAGAATAAGTATTTCTGTCATATCTCTGGGACTTTCTGTCCTCAGTTATTGAGTCACATAGGCCCCACTATGTAGTCAAGTCCAGAGCTGGACTTTTAATATGCTCTTGCTTGTTGGGAAGCAGGTGGTTATCAGGGCACATCTGAAGAGCACCAAGCACCATTGATAACTGTACTGCAATACTTATACACAGAATTCTCTTTAATATCCTTTTAAACTGATAGAGAATCAGTGTAAAGAAATATGCTAATGATTTTCTAAACTGATAAAGAAAATAACCCAGCAAAACAAATGATTTTTCTAGCCCTCTAGAGTGGCAGATTTTTAAATTTTATTAAAAGCATTTGGTAATATCTACACATTAAACTATAGAGAAGCAATAGGTTTGCTCCTTTAAATTGTGTGTAATTTGAAAAATTTAGAAATGATCCACTTTGGGAGCTGTAGAGTTGGCTTGGTCATTAAGAGCATTTACTGTTCTTGAAGAGGACCCGGACTCGGTTCCCAGAGCACACACATGGCAACTCACAACTTTGTGTAACTCCAGTTGCAAAAAATCCTATACCCTCTTCTTGATTCTTCAGACACTGCATGCATGTAGTACATATACATATACTCAGGCATACCACATATGCATAAAATAATAAATAATTTTTAATAAGAGTTCATCTACTTAAAACTACTGAGAAATTTTTCATTAAAAATCATTCAGTACATAATTTTGTCCACAAATACGTCTAATTCTTTCTAATTTATAGCTGTTATCTGAAAACTTAAGGAAGTTTCTGTCCCTTTCCCCCTCTATCTCTCCTCCCTCTTCTCTCTCACACACACATATACCTGCATCTCTCTAACTATTCTCTTCTCTCCTCCATCCCCTGAATCTTCCTCCAAACCAAGCATATTGATATTGGTAGCAGTAGAAGCCAAGTAAATCTAAGTATGAAATGTATAATGCATTTGGGCCTAGAACCACTTGCTCTTAATATTCTAGAACTGTCTATAACATAATTATCCTTTCAAAAGTTTTTAGTTAACAGTACTATATGTATTTATGGAGTCCATCCTGGTATTTTGATCTAGGCACAGCAGTCAAGCTAATTAGCATACCCTTCATCCTATCAACTTATCATTTCTGTGGGAAGAATATTAAAAATATATTCCTTTAACAATCTTGAATGTCACATCGTGGTCATCTTGCAACATCACGTTCCTGAGCATCTTACCCTTTGTGCAGCATCTGTTCTCTGTCCTTCCTCCCCCTTGGTCCTTTCAGCATCTGCTCACAAGCTTTCTGCTCTCTGTTTCTCTGAGATGTACATTTGTGGATTTCAAACACACGGAATAATACAGCTCTCATTTTTCTGAGCCTGACTTATTTCACTCTGTACAATGTTCCCAATATCTATTCATCTTGCCAACACTGACCGAATTTGATTTTTATGGTAATTACTGTTCAATTCTATAGATTTAGTGTAGTGTATTTCTTTTAAGATTTCCTTTGATTTTTAACTTTTCTCTGTCTCTCTCCATTTCTCTGTCTCTCTCTCTCTGTCACTGTCTCTCTCACTCTCACTGTGTGTGTGTATGATTGCCACAAGAAGAAGGTATTGGATCCCCTGAAAATGGAGTAACAGGCAGTTGTGAGTGAGAGGCTGCTAGCATGAACACAGGAGTGCAGATCACTTTTTTATTTTGTTTTTTTATTTTTATTTATTTTATTTATTTTATTTTTTTGAGACAGGGTTTCTCTGTAGCTTTGGAGCCTGTCCTGGAATAGCTCTGTAGCCCAGGCTGGCCTTGAACTCACAGAGATCCGCCTGCCTCTGCCTCCCGAGTGCTGGGATTACAGAAATGTACCACCACCACCAGGCTAAATCTTTTTTTTTTTTTCCGGAGCTGAGGGCCAAACCCAGGGCCTTGCACTTGCTAGGCAAGAGCTCTACCACTGAGCTAAATCCCCAACCCCTAGATCACTTTTTGATATGCTTATTTGAATCCCTTTGCATGTCTCCAGAATGGGAATACTGCATGCAGTGGTGCTCTTGTCTTTGAGCTTTCCCCTGCTGTTTTCCAACATGGCTACATATTTCTCACTGGTAATGTAAAGTGTGTTTTTCTCCATGACCTTCTTACTGCTTATCATTCATCTTTCTGATAATAGATATTGTAACAGGGCAGAAGACTTCAGCTTACACTGTGCTGATGGTGAAGGTGAAGGTGTTGAGTGGTGTTTTCATTACCTTTGGCCATTTGTATTCTTCTTTGTGTGTGTGTGTGTGTACAGGAGTTTAAATGTAGTTGAGTGCATATGTACTTGTATATGTGGAGGCTAGAGACTGACGGACAGGTGTCTTCCTCTATTATTTTCTGCCTTTCCTTTTTGAGGCAGGGTCTTTTATTGCACCTGGAGCTCACTCCATCAGCTAAACTGGTGGGCCAGCAAGCCCCCAAGATTTGCCCATCTCTACCTCTCAGTGCTGAGATTATAAGCACGCACTGCTGACCTGGCTTCCACATGGGTGGTGGAGATCCCAACTCAGGTCCTCACACTTGCATGGCAAATACTTTATCCCCTGATTGATCTCCCCAGCCACCTAGGACAAGCATCTGTTAAAGAAAATAGTATGTATGTATGGCATGGGAACTTGTTCCACATCCCATTTATCAGGTCTGTTTTTTGTTTTGTTTTGTTTTGTTTTGTTTTGTGACTCTTAGATAATCTAAAGGGAGCCCCCAGGAAGCCTCTTGTATATATGAAAGTCACTCTTTTGTCTCTGTAGGTAGGTAATACCAACAGGCCCCAAAGACAGCATGAGCAATGCTGTTCCCTCTGGCTTCAATTGTCTTCTCTGCCTTCATCTTATCACTCAGTTCTTTCTTGCCTGGACTTGGTGTGTTCCTTCCGAACAATGTCCTGCCTCCATGACCTGCCCGTTCCCAATCTGCCACTTCCCTGTAGTAGAGATACATACAAATTTGCAATATTGTCAAGATGTCCCTTTTTTTGTACTGTTTTTAGCATAGGCTCCAATAGGGCAGTGAGGCCCATAGTTCTTGCAAAGCATTCCTCCCTAACCCAGCTGCAAAGCCCTGTACCTTTATCATTTCTTCCAATGATCCACAGTAGCCAGACTGAGGCAGACATATGTGGTGGTTAAGGACACAGTACCTGCAGTCACCCTACAAGCTGTGGGATCATTCACAAGTTGTTCAACTTCTGTGTGGCTCAGGCTCCATATTTTAAATGGAGATAAGCCATCCTTCCTGCAAAATGAAAAAAATAAGTAGTGCTTAACAGCAAGATAAGCTTTTGTTCTGACAGTAAATTAGCAGCAGAAGCCAGCCTACCTAACAGGCATGATGACTTCTATTTCAGATCATAAACTATTTCTGAGAAATATGAACAGAAGCCAAATGCTCCGATTACCTTCCAGTGCAATTCACCTGTAAGCTAAAATAATGGTCTAGAATGCATTTGGGAAAGTGATCAATTACACGATTACTTCTGGTATTTCAGTCTCAGAACAGCTGTGTTTGGGCAGCTTTGTGGAACTGGACTGGGCCTAATAGCTGAATTCTTAATGTTTTCAGGAAACACAGGAACATACACCAGACTGCACCATTCAGGTTGTTAATATCTCTGGGGAAGGGCAACACCACCAAAGATAACTAAGCCAAGTGAAGCACTATTCACTGAGTATGTTGAACTCTGGGTAGATAAATGGGAAAACACAAGATAAAAGAATATGCATCCCAAGCTAGGGAGATGGCTCTGTCAGTAAAGAGCTTGCTGCACAATCATATGGAGGCTGATTTTGGATCCTCAACATTCATATCATATCTGGATGTAGTGGTATATACCTGTAAGCTCGAAACTAGGGAGATAAATGTAGGAAGATGCTTGGGTTTTGGTGGCCAGTCAGTCCAGCTTAATCAACAAGCTCCATGTGCAGTGAGAGATCCTGTGTCAAAAAAATAGTTTGAAAGTAATTGAGAAGACACCTGATATTGATCTCTGGCCTTCACACATATACACCTATGCATGTATGCATTTGAACACATATACATACATAAACATACTCTCAATCCAATATGAATTCTTTACATGATACAATCAGAGTACAAATGAAGGCTATTCAAAATCATTTCCTGGGCTTCCTATTATGGGAACAAGTACCTTGTCAAACTGTAATTCAACTGTCTGTAAGAGCCACTAATTAGCACCAAGTTGAATGTATAGCGTGTGTGACATTGTGGTTAAAAATAAAAGATAAACCACCACAGAAAAAAATCATTAACTAACTGGATGGCTAATGGTATGATCATTTGGTTCTTGTTGCTTAATCATTAGATATTGCTAACAATAAGATTATAACAGAAAGTCATAAAATCACTCACAATTAATTCACCCTGAACTCTGCAATAGTGTCAAGTACTTAGCATTTTGCCACCCACCTCTGCATGCCAGCTCTGGAGGTGCTGAAGATGTCTCCAGATCCCCAAGAGGCCATCCTCTGATTGTAGCCACAGCTGCAGTGTCCCATAGCCCATGACAATGCCCCACCCTTTCACTCAGGTAGGCATCTTCATCCTTGCAGATCTCTGCTTCTGTCTCTCTGAAGTCAGACATCCCCTCAGCACTGTTCATTGAACAAAGGTCAGTAGATTCTTCACAGCTGCAGCTCCCCACCCTTCAGAGCAGTCAGGGCTGTTTCCAGGAGCCCAGGGAGTCATAGCCAGACCAGCTCCATTGTCTGTGGCCGCTGGCTCAGGAGCACTATTCACTTTGCCTCTTCCTTGTGCTCTGTACCCCAACTCTCCACATCTCCTCACCCATTATCCCTGCTTCCAGTGACTATAGACACACACACACACACACACACACACACATTAATTAATATCATGCATGTGTCTTGTTTCTGCCTTTGCTGTACAATAGGACCAAAATCAAGGTTCCCTTGCCAAGACTATTAATGTCCTCATTTTGCTGTTAAGAAAGCAGATCCTTAGGCTGTGAAGATGACTGTAGCTTGCTTGGTGATCTCACTTAAAGGGGAGCCAGGGTGCAAATATCTCTCCCCGCTGTGGTTTTTGATACAACCTCTCATGAACAATGGGAATATAACTGAAAAGGATGAAACCAATTGCAATCTGGATCAAAGTGGATTTAAAAATGGTCTAAGGCAGGAAGGTCAGTTGGATTAGAAATTACTAGTGTGCCTAGAGAGAGATAGTTCAGCAGGGGTCTGGAGAGAGAGATGGCTCAGCACTTAATTAAGAATACTTACTGTTTTTGCAGAGGACCTCAGGACCATGTACATGGAGGCTTACAACCACTTGTAACTCCATAGGATCCTCAGTCCCCTTCTGTCCTCTGTAGGTGCTATATGCATGTGGTACACAGACACATGTAGGAAAACCATTCATACACATAAAATAAATATAATGAAAAATTAGAAGTAGTAGAGAAAATCCCCATTTGTTTATATCAAAAGCACCAGGGCAAAAGGCATGGATGTAAATGGGGCTTCTAGAATCTTCTTACCCTTGGTCTTAGTCGTTTGTGTTGCTAAGAATAAAAAGTACTTGAGTCTGTTTAATTTGTAAGGAACAGAGCTTAATTTCTCACAAGTCCCATGAAAAGAAAAGATGCCAGAAGATTCCAGTGCCTGGGCAGGGCTGTATTCTATTTCTATGACAGAACTGGGTGCATCCACCAAAAGAGGGAGCACTCAGTTCTATCATGGCAAAGGGGCAGGATGAGGGAGAAAACCACTCTCTGGAAGTCTTTAGTAAGGGTCACTCACAAGGGCATATCCCTCCTGGTTCAATTACACATAGAAGACTATACCTCAGTCTTGTTGCCTTGAGGATGAAGCTCCAACATGAATTTTATTCTTTTTATATGCTTACCTTATTTTTTTTAATTATATGTGTATGGATGTTTTGTCTGCCATGTATGTTGGTGCTCCATAAGCATGCAGTACCTGAGGAGGCCAGAAGTGGGCGTTAGATTGCTTGGGACTGAAGTTACCCACAGTTACAAGCTTCTGTGTTGGTGCTGGGAATTGAATAGGGTGGTCCTCTGGAAGAGCAGCCAGTGCTCTCAAATGCAGGGCCATTTCCCCAGCATCTCAACACAAAGTTTAAGGGATGTAGCAGGAATCTTAAAGAGTTCTTATTAATGAAATCAAACCTGAGGCCAGTTATTGGGGTGAATGCTGGAAGATCAGAGAATCAGAACAAGCCACAAATACCTCACCTTGCCAGTTCCTCAGCTGGTCTTGTTTCCTCAGACTGGATGCCTCTGTGTCCTCGTCCCAAAGGCTCTCAGCTGAACTGTGCTGCTCCAAAGCCTGAATGCTCCTTCAGCCAAATGCTTAACTAACTACATGCTTTACTCCTTTAGTTCCTGGTCCTCACGCCTTATATACCCTTCTCTTTCTGCCCCCACTCCCTGGGATTAAAGGTTGGGTTTCTGGGATTAAAGGCATGTGTCACCATGTTTAGCTGTTTCTAAAGTGGCCTTGAACTCAGAGATCCGGCTAGCTCTGCCTCCCAAGTGCTGGGATTAAAGGCGTGCACCACTACCACCCAACTTCTTCTCTGGCTTGCTCTGACCCATTTTCTAGCCACCATTTTTGGCTTTGTTCTAGTGGCTATCTGCTCTCTGACCCCAGATAAGTTTATTTCGGGGTACACACAATATTTCAGGCAACACAATACCCACCACAAAAGGAGTGAAAGACATAATGCCCATAGTATCTCCTAGATACGATCCCCTTGACCAAAGTGCCATGTCTGCTAAGCTGCTAAGTAGTTCACCCCCTAGACCCTTCAGCTCTGTTTCCGATGTCATCTGCTAAGCTTGTTGCCTTCTGTTTCAGCTGTCCCCTGTCACATCATACTTGTCATCCTTGCTTTGTAGAATGTATGATACTTGCCATAATTATCTCGTTTATAAGCAACATTTCCTTGGCAGTTATTTTCACTTTATGCTTTCCTTCTTCCAATGTGGAATAAAAAGTTTTCCTTTGATACAACCATTTTAGGCCTGGAGGAATCTTAAGGGTATGGTTTTTAGATGTCTGACCTTGTCCAGATAACCCCCAAATCACACTATTTTAGCAGCAGGATGGATATAAGAGTAGGACTGAATAAAAGACTAACTGAACAATTTGGAATCTCTACATTCTGGGACATATTGATAGTGGGCTCTAGAAAGAAGCATAATGTTAGCTCTGTACCACATATTCAGAAAGAGTTCCAAGAGGTGTGCTCCCTGTATGTGCCTGTACTTGTAATATCCCAACTCTTCAGGTGGCTTGGACAAGTGGTTTTCCTTGATGTTTTTAGAGATAAGTAATACAAACTTTGATTCATAATTTAGTCATGTGTATTATGTGGTTAACATAGTCACATGATTATCAAAACCAGTTACTATTCAAAAATAGTTGTATGTAATAATTGAACTTTCATGTGAGTTTTATGTAAACTATAACACAGATGCTGACTCCCGTTTAATAAGATAACTCAACTCTCTCTTCTGGGCTGTGCCTTAGAAATATTTACTTTTCTCTTGGCAAAGACTTGAATGCCCGTGTCATAGAGACTGATAATGATTATAGAATTAGAAAATGCATCCTCTTCCCAGTTTAGGTCACGTGGTTGCTACATCTTGAGTGCTATTATGCTATCATGAATGTAATTGTTCTTACTATAATTAAATTCTACCATTTGTTTTTCTTTCTCTATCATGGTTCAGTTTTAGTGCAAATAATTTAGAAGGAAGCACAGTGTGTATGGGAGGCAATCATGTTCACATCAAGAAAAATCAAGTCAGCTGGTAAGAGGACACTCTGTTGGTTACAGGGCCAACCAACACAAGGGATGCTGGGATGGCCAACTCTCAAAGGAGGTTTTCCCATGTTCTTAATGTCCTCCTTGCAAGGTGGACTCAAACTCAAGTGTGGCATGTGGATAACTATTAGGGAACTATTTGTTCTTCATAAGCTGATTAGTATACTTGTTACCTCAGAAAACTCTTGTAAAGGAACAGACAGCAAGGGGTTACATGTGCATTCAATGTTGGGTGATTTCAGGTCAGGCTTCTTAGGGTGCACAAATCTTCTAAATAATTTATAACAACCCGTATTTAGTGGTTGAGGGAAATAAGGGGCTGGAGGGTGAACATTGCACAGTCTTTGTGCTGGACAATTTACTAGAGAAGGATGGCTGGGCAGGGAGGTATGGGCTGGAGGGGTGATTCAGCAGCTAAGAATATTTGCTACTCTTGCAAAGGACATGAGTTTGGTTCTCAGCACCCACACTGGGTGGTTCATAATCTCTCATAGCTCCAGGTCCAGGGAATAAGATGCCTCTGGCTTCTTGTCTCTGCTAGGTTTTTATTGCTGGGATGAACACCATGACCAAAAGAAACTTGGGGATGAAAGAGTTTGTCTTCTGTGCCTCAGGTCACAGTCCATCACTAAGGGAAGTCAGGGCAGCAACCTGGAGGCAGGAACTGAAGTAGAGATCATAGAAGAATGCTGTTTAGTGACATGCTCCCAGTCTCATATTCACCTACCTTTCATATACCTGCCAGAACCACCTGCCCAAGGGTGGCACTGCCCACCCTGGGATGGGTCCTCCTGCATCCATAATTAATTAAGAAAATGCCCCACAGACTTGCTTACAGGCCAATGTGAATGAGGCGTTTTCTCAATAGAGATATTCTCTAGCTTGGGTCAAGCCAGCATAAACTAAACTATCACACCCCCATAGGCAACTGGATTCGTATTAACATACACACACACACACACACACACACACACACACACACACACTCACATGCACACATTGAAAAATAATTTTAGAAAGAATCTTTAAAAATGAAAGGATTACTGGCACAAAAACCATCCTTAATGGTAGCATAAAAGCAATAGACGATAGAACTTGCTGTCTCAGAATCAGCTTCTAATCTGAAGAAAGAAACACAAGTTCAAAATATTTGCTGTATTTCTGCTTACCTACATTGGCTTGAAAATGTGAAAAATACAAAAACAAAGGATTTAGGTTCAAACCTTTTCCAAAAGGTTGGCAAGTCACCACTGCCAGATGATGGAGCCCAAATTCTCTAGGCTTTCTTCCAATTTTTTCTCATTATCTTGCATTTTGTAGGTGGGATGGGTCTTAATAGTTATGGGATGCAGTGATGAAGCCTGACTACATACCAGTATCATTCAGCTAGGTGAAGGCTTCTGTGCTAATGTTCTGAGTTCTAAGGTTTCAGATCTTGAGGACCCTAGGATACATGTGGTTAGTAGGATCTTTGGGACTTCTAACTGGCCAAACTGGAGACTCTCTAGTCTAACCTGCTTCTCCTGTTTCACAAATAAGAAAAGCCGAAACCCAGAGATATCCCATTCCCAGGCTCCTGTTGCTTTTATTTCTCTCATAGCACATAAGTGAAGTGAAAGAGAGAGGTTACACACCTTAAGAACTAAGTCCCAGCACGAACTTTGTGAAGACTTTTCTTGATCACTCTGTTGAATACAAAACACTCGCATGCCCTTCCAGAACAGCATGTGTGCTCAGAACAGCATGCAGCTACATCAGCATCCTTGCATGACCCTCTTTTATGCTGTGGAATCTCATCAAAAGGTCCTGGAATTTAGTTGAGCTCTACTGGCAGAGGGGGAAAGATGCAGAGAATAATTGAGACAGTGCCATCAACTCCTCCCCGACCCATTCACCCAGCTTTTGTTCCAGAGCATACTTGTCTGGCTAGCTCTCTGCTCCTGCAGACTGACCTTTGCCTGCTTATTGCATTGTCCAGGCTCCTGTGCCAACAGGCTTCCAGTCTGTTTACAGGTGATTATCTGTCAGAGAGGGGAGATCAGGGTGTCTTTCCTCACTCCCTGTTTTGCTGTGCTTGTTGTGGCTTTAATTCTCTTTCTGTCAGCTACCGAAGTAGCTTGTCCTGGGTACATAGACTTTTTTTCTCTTTGTCCTTAAGTGCTAGGCATAATGAACATTACTGAGTAAAGTCTTTGGACCTCACCATCCCTTTCTGGTTTCTGGTTTCTGTTCTTTTGTTTCTTTGTTTCTTTGTTTCTTTGTTTCTTGTTTCTTTGTTTCTTCCTTCCTTCCTTCCTTCCTTCCTTCCTTCCTTCCTTCCTTTCTTTTGGTTGTTGTTTTTGTTTGTTTGCTTTGTTTTTTCCAAGACAAGGTTTCTTTGTGTAGCCCAGGCTGTCCTGGATCTCACTCTGTACACCAGGCTGGCCTTGAACTCACAGAGATCCACCTGCTTCTGCCTCCCGGGTGGAGGAACTAAAGGCGTGCACCATTGCTACAAGTTCCTTTTTGGTTTCTTGTTGCAACTCACACTTCTGCAGTTTGCCTCTTTCTTAAGGAAATCCATTTGAACTATTAGCTTAAATTCTGTTTCATTTGAGCATCTAGATTACAACAAGAAATTTTATTATTTGTCTCGTAATTCCAAACTCTCTATGTCTTTTTCAGTGCCAGCATCTCTTTGAGCCAGAGAAATGACTGGTTTTTAAGAATACAATGATAGAAAATTCCATTCTTTGTGGTCACTTGGATTGCATTGCCTATTGCCATATGCCTAATCAATTTTACATAGAATGAGATATGCACATTTGTTATATAAAACTATATACAATGTAGTTTGTGAGCAATTTAAGGCATTTTCTACTGTAATTTGACTGCATGGGTTTTTCCCCCCACAGAAACTGACTTCAGAATCTTTTTTTTTTAAATGCCTGAGTACAGCCTGTATTTCTCACAAAAGATTTTAAAGTTAGGAGGGAGACTGTAGAGCACGGAGAACAAACTAAGGAAAAAAAGAACCTCAGTTGATCTAGTTCCTGTGATGAGAAACCTGCTGTGACCCAGGAGTCTGAAACTTTTCTTTGTGACTACTTCAAAATGCCCCAAAGCTGTAACTGTTTTTAAGAATAATACAACAGTAATGACCAGTTTCAATTGGAAACACCTTTGCTTGCACATGTGTATGTATGCATGTGGCTCTTCCTTGCTACAGTGTCCTGTGAAATACAGATCATGCTCTAAATCCACAAAGAGCACTTGCTAAAAGTATATAATGGGACTAAGTGGTTGGTTCAGTTGGTTAACTGTTTGCCTTGCAAGCATGAGGACCTTGGTTCAAGACCCACAACCCTCGTTAAAGGCATCAGCATGACCCTCCACTTCCTGTTTCCTTCTCAACCATACTGATCCAGACCTGGTCCCATATCTATTATACTGACCTAGTCTGGCCACGCCTACCTCTTCTACAACCAACCTCTAGCCTTCTTCCAGGACCTTGCCATCCTATACACAGACTCCTCCCATGCCACATCCAACCTCCCTACCCAGCCAGATCTAGCTCCATACTATAGGCTTGGGTCCAGATGCACATCCAGCACACCAGCCCAGTTCCTTCATCTACCTTATTCTACCTAAGCCATTTCCAACCTTGAGTCTCAACCTGCCCAATTATCCTCCTTTCTGCTTCTACCTTCTCCATCCATATCAGACACAGAACCAACAAAAAAAGTTCACATGCCCAAATGTCATCACAAAAAGACAAACAATATGAAAGATCAAAGCAGTATTTCCTCTCCAAAACCTAACAGTCCTGTAGAAATGTTTGCCAATGAGAATTACCTAGATGACCCACAGGACACAGAATTGTTTGTTTTATTATTCTAATATATATTTTATCCCAACTGCAGCTTCCCCTTTCTCCTCTCCCTCTTCTCCCCCTAGGCTCTTCCAATACCAGGCACATACCAGCATATCAAGACTGGATGAGATGACCCAATGGGAGGGAAAGGGTCCCACAGGCAGGCAAAAGAGTAAGAGACAGCCCCTGCTCCTAAGTTAGGAGTTCCACAAGGACACCAAGCTACTCAGCCATAATACATATGCAGAGGAGCTACCTATGTCAGACGCCTACAGGCTCCCTGATCTCAGTTGATTCCATTGGCTGTGTTCTCATGGAGTCCCTGTCCCCTCTGGTTCCTCCAACTCTTCCTCCTCCTCCACAGGACTACCTGAGCTCCGCCTAATGTTTCGATGTGGGATTCTACATCTTTTCCCATCACTTGCTGGATGAAGTCTCCCTGATGATGATTCTGTTAGACTCCAGTCCCGGAATACTCATGTTTAAAAGAATAATCACAAACTTCAGCAAAGAATCCAAGGAGTTTAAAGAAAACACAGTGAAACAGCTCGATGGAATTAAGGAGAAAGAATTTAAGAAAAATCAATAGCTGAGTGATGCCCAAGAATATACAACCATAATACTGGAGGAAAGGATGAAGACAATTCAGGACTTGAAAATGGAATTCAGCAAACAGATAGAAACATTGATGAAGAATCAAGCCAAAATGAAACTGGAATTAAAATACCCAGTATCTCAACTAGAAAAGTCAAAGGAAAGCCTTACAAGTAGAATGAACCAAGAAGAAGATATAGCATTAAGACTCAAAGTTAAGGTAGAGGATTAAGACAAAATAAGAAAAGAAATTGAAAAGTTCTTTAAAACACAAGAAAGGAACATTCAGGAAATATACATCACCATAAGAAGTGTAAACCTTTGAATTATAGGCATAGATGAGAGAGAAGAATTCCCAAATCAGTGGCATAGACCAGATATTCAACAAGATCATAGAAGAAAACTTCCTCAAATTAAGGAAATACACATCTATACAGATACAAGAAGAACACAGAACATCAAATAGACAAAAACAGGAAGAAAATCCCCTACAGTATAGCATAATTAAAACACCAAGTATACAGAACAAAGAGATTATATTGAAAGCTCCAAGAGTGAAAACAGACATAAACATATAAAGGAAAATCCATCAGAATAACTGCTGACATCTCAGTAGAAACTTTGAAAGACAGAAGGGCCTGGAGCAATGCATTCCAAGCTCTAAAAGAGCATGATGGCCAGCTTAGGCTAGCATGCCCAGCAGAATGATCTACCATAATCCAAGGAAAAAGAAAAACTTCTCTCATGATATAAACAGCCTTAAAAACTATTTTTAATGACCCAAATATAAAGAAAATACAGGAAGCAATATATTGGGCTGAAGAGAGGAATGAGCATAATAGCCGAGAGTGTAGAAAGAAACACAAATCCACAATTACTAAAACACAAAATACTGCTGAGAACACAAACAAATGAACTGAATGAAAATGAAAACACAGCCCAGAAAAACCTCTAGGATACAATGAAAGCAGTCCTATGAGGAAAATTTTTAGCTCTAAGGACATACATTAAACAAACAAAATCAGAACAAAAATAAATGACTTAATGATACAACTCAACGATTTGGAAAAGCTAGAACAGCCTAAATCCAAACCCAGTCAACAGTAATAAGTAATAAAAATCAGGGCAGAAATTAATACAATATAAACAAAGAAAACAATATAAAGAAGCAACAAATCTAAGAGGCGGTTCTTCAAGAAAATGAACAAGATTGACAGACTCTTGGTCCAACTAATCAGAGCTAAAAAAAAAAAGAGGACCCAAATTAACATAATCAGAAATGAACAGAGAAGTATTACAATAGACACAAAACAAATTCAGAATATTATGAAAGCTTTTACTTCCATAAACTGGAAAACATGAAAGAGCTGGATCGATTTCTAGTCTCAATGAAACCACCAAAAGTAAACCAAGAAGCTAGCACTCTAAACAGACCCATAACGAATGAGAACACTGAAATAGTAACAGAAGCCTTCCAACTTTAAAACAATTCTTTCAAAAATCTACATTCAATTCTCCTTCAACTGTAGAAACAGAAGCAGCGCTTGCTCCCAAACTCCTTCTACAAAGCCAATACCACTTTAATATCAAAACCCAGTAGAGGTTCAACAACAACAAAAGAAAACTACAGGCCAATATCACTAATGAACATAGATTAAAAGATGCTCAAAAATACTTTCAAACAGAACAAATACATATATCAAAAAGATTATTCACTGTCACTGATTTGGCTTTATCCCTAAAATGCATAGATGATTCAACATATGCAAGTCAATAAATATAATAATCCAAATACATGACTTTAAAGACAAAAGTCATATGATCATCTCAATAGGAGTAGAAAATGCCTTTGACAACATCTAACATGCTTTCATGATAAAAGCCATAGAAAATGTAGACTAGAGGGAACATATCTCAACAAAATAAAAGCTATATATAAGAAATCTACTGCCAATATCATCCTAAATGGAGAAATCTTGAAATAATCAGATTGAAGTTACAAATGAGACAGAATTGTCCTCTATCCCCATTCATTTTCAAAACTCTTCCTGAGGTATTAGCTGGAGAAATAATATGAGAGAAGGAAATTAAATTGATACAAATAGGAAAAGGGGAAGTTAAACTATCCATATTTGCAGATGACATTTTATTATACACTAGGAATCTCAAAAATTCTACCAGAACACTCCTAGAAATGATGAACAAAGTTACCAGTGTGGCAGGATACAGAATCAACTTGCACAAATCAGTCATCTTTCTATGCACCAACAACAAACAGAGAAAAAGGACATGGACACACTCCCATTCACAAGATCCCCAAAGGGAAAAAAAAACATATTTAGAAATAAACCTAACCAAGGAAATTAAGGATTTCTAAATGAAAAACTTCAAAGAAAGATAGAGAGAACGACACTAGGAAATGGAAAGCCATCCTATGCTCATGGATTGGCAGAATTAATACTGTGACCCATTTACCAAAAGCTATTTACAGGTTTAATGTAGCCCCAATTAAAATCATCATATTATTCTTCATAGGAATTGAGAAAGCTATTCTAAAGCTCATATGGAATCATGAAAGACTCCAGAGAGCCCAAACAAATCTGGACAGAAAGAACAATGGGGGGACCACCATTTACGGAGCCAGAGTAATAAAAACAAACAGCACAAAAAACAGACATGTAGACCAATGAAACAAAACCTAAGTCCCAAACATGAACACATTTAACTTCAGCCACTTAATACTTAATACCAGAAACACATGCTAGAGAAAAGAAAGTGTCTTCAACAAAAGGTGGGAGGGGGAGACTGGATGTCCACATGCAGAAATATGTAAGTAGACCTGTGTTTACCACCTTGCATAAAAACTGACTCCAAATTGATCAAAGACCTAAACATGAAACCTGAATCAGAGACTGCTAGAAGAAAACATAGGCAGTGCCCTACATGATATGTGTAAGAAAGGACTTCCTGAAGAGGAATCCATCCCCCCAAGATTTAAGACCAAGAATTGGCAACTGGGATTGCATAAAACTATAAAGCTTCTGCATGCCCAAAGAAACAACAATTGGATGAAAAGGAAGCCCACAAAATTGGAGATAGTCTTTGCCATATATATATATATATATATATATATATATATATATATATATATATATATCAGATGATTAATATCCAGAATATATAAAGAACTCAAAACAGTGGCCCCATTAAAAAAATAGTCCTGTGACCTGAACAGAGAGTTCTCATGAAAAGAAAAAAATGACCATGAAATATCTCAAAAAATATTAATCATCTCTAGCCATTGGGGAAATGGAAATCAAAACAACACTGAGAATTTATCTTACTTCAGTCAGAATGCCAAAGATAGCAAAGCATCTGACAACAAATGTCACAAGGGATATGAAGAAAATGGAACTCTCATTCACTGTTGGTGGGACTGAAAACTGGTACAGCTGCTCTGGAAACCACTGTAGAGAATTCTCAAGAAGCAGAAAAGAAAAAAAAATCTATCATATGACCCAGCTATACCTCTCCTTGGCATTAGCCCAAAAGGACTCAGCATCAAACTCTACAGATACTTTCTCAGCCGCTTTCATTGCTGCTCTATTCATAACTAGGAAACGGAAACACTCTACATGTCCTTCAGCTGACCAATGGATAATGAAAATGAGGTGCATGAACTACTATTCAACAGTAAAGAAAAATGAAATCATGAATTTTGACAGGTGTATAGATGGAAATAGAAAAGATTATATTGAGTGAGGTAACCCAGACCCAGAAAGACAAATAGCCCATGTTCTTTCCCATCTGAGGCTCCCATATACAAATCTTCAGATGTGAGTACATAACTGCAGAAAGCAGTAAAATAGAAAAGGACCATTGTTAGGAGTCACTGAGGGAGCAATAGAGAAAAACAGGAGAAAAGCAAGGCTCACGTGACCTGATGGAAGAAAGGGGAAACAGAAGTACACTAATTAGGAGAGGGAAGGAGATAAATACAGAATGAGGGTAAAATGACAGTGAGGATATCTGAAAAAGTCATAGGAATCATACTATTAACAACCTACCTAGAAATATGCATAGTACACATTAGTCTGTGCTAAAGTATACATATATAGTTTAAATGAATATTTCCTATCTGGGTTGACAATGCTCTCTCAAAGACCGTCTAATGAAAATGTCAACACCAGGCATGAGAAACCCTCTTTTTAATTGTTAAGGGTTGTCCAATAGACTCTCAAAGCATTTTAGATGATTGCTATTATGTTGCTGGATCCTAATGGCTCCCTTGGGGGAGGGAGTGAGAAGATAAGGCATCAATAACATAGACACTGGGAGTCAGCTGACGGCAAACAGCAGATCATTTATTCAATAATGAGAAAGGCCTTATCTATCCTCCTTCCAACACCCAAGCTGTGTCCCAATCTGGTGACATTGCATGGTTGTCCCCCATTGGCTGGGCATGATTAGGAACTCTGACAGTGCCTATTACTAGGCCCTCAGGCAGACTCCAGTTTGGTTTATAAGAAAGTACATTATGTGCATGCCTTGCCAACTGGTTTGAGCCAATTTCCTCCACCCTATGGGCCTTTCCTACTACATTATTGATCTTGGTTGTCTCTAGAGGCAGAAAGTAGTCCCTATTGCTGAATACACCATGCACTTCAGGTGTGGGGCTCAAAGACCACTTAGCTGGAACTGACTTAAAGCCTCTTCCCTGAGTGCTAGCTTTCATGGTACCAGAAGGCACCATGAAAGCTTCTAAAAGAAGATAGCAACAAATAGTCATACTCAGCTTTGTGCCTATGAACCACAACAATGACTAGCAAAATATGATAAACCAAAGAGCGTAGTAATGGCATGCATGCCCTGACACTAACCAATAGCTCTTTAATTGGACTTAAGATCTGATCAACAAAAGGGAAACCATGAACAACTAACTACCCATAAGTAGTGAAGTCTTGGACCTTGGAAGAAAACCCACAACTGCCACTTTACTAAACCCATATAATCCCTAATTACATAGTAAGTATTTATTCTTATATCCACAGATGAATGTAGTCCTCACCCTCACCCTGGATGGGGGGGACAAAACAAAACAAAACAAAACAACTTTTCTTTTTAACAGGCAGAAACCATTACAGAAAATCACAACCAATCAAAATTCACATTTGTATAGCCTAATCTTAAAGGATACAATATAATATAACCCCTGCACTTAAGGCTCAGGGAACATTAATTGCAGAAGGAGGGGCAGAAAGATTTTAAGAGCCAGAGGAACAGGAAGTTTGCTTTGAGATTGTGTCTCCTAAGAATGACAGAAACTACATGCATAACATTTCACCCACATGACTGCCTAAACATGGACTGAACAGGGCTAACAACAGTAGGCATGAAAACTTGGATTTGGGGAAAGTCTAGGAGGCCTAAACCCCACACAAAGATGTACAGGCAAGTAAGGATGCTGAGAGCAGGAGAAATAGTCTTCCCTAGAGAAGAGTCAGCCAACTGGTTATCAGGATCAGCCCTGAAAGTGCACATACAAGTAAATATTATACAGACTTAGCAGGTTACATTTATATATTTGGTGATATATATGTATATAATAATGCATGTAACAAAAAGTAATGGAAAAGATGCCATCAGTTTGAAGAAGAAAAAGGAAGGGCATGGGGAAGGTTTAGAAGGAGGAAAGGGAAGGAGAAAATGATAATTCCATCATAATCTTTAAAAAATGAAAGAAATGTTTTTTCAAAATAATATCTGGCATAGTGGTGCACACATGTAATCACAGCACCAGGGAGGTGGAGACAGGTAGATTCCTGGGGTACTTTGGTCTGTCAGCCAATAGGAGACCATGTCCCAAGAAAGAGGATGGATGGATAGATGGCACCCAAGTGTTCCACTCCACACACAGTCACAGGAAATGAATGAATGAATGAATGGAAAAGTATAGGAAATTCATCCACCCAGTGGGTCACTCCATTGTCATCACAAAGAGTAAGCAATACAGAGAGATTACTTCAAAATGAGGTCAAGGAGTTCAGTAAAATATCTTGTTGCCATAGTATCACATGTATACACATGTATATGCACATGCTCTATATCTAAGCAAATATTTCATGGGTTTTTTTTTTCAGTTTCTTTTAAAAAAAATTATAGGTCCTGATGACTTGTATAACAAAAGCAAGCCCATATCCTCTAGTGTGTGGTGTGGTGGGAGGGGCGGTAATAAAACTTTAGAACCACTTGGTAATCATAGTAAAAGAACTGACTTCCTGAAGCCCAGCACCTCCCCCTGAAACTTCTATATGGGTTGTCCCCTTTAAATTCCACTGAGCATATTCTAAGCCACTTTAAATCTTAAGCCAACTGCTAGATGAATGCATCTTTGTTGCTTGATGGTAGCCAGTGCTCTGACATTATTACAGAGAGATAAATGTGGGTCCCCTAGTACCATCACTCAGAAAGGAATGTGGAGCCAATTTCCACAAGTGATGAGAAACTTTCCATCATCCACGATGGCACCAACACAAATGAGGATGGATGAGGGCTGGGTGGTAGGAAGCAGAGAGTCCAGGACAAGACTTCTAAAGCCAAGGTGTCCCAAGGATCCACACAATAGAAAGGTGTCAATTTAAACAGAAGAGGTTTTAGTTTCTTGCATGGAGATGATGGGTGTTAGAGAGAGGGAGGAAAGATGAAATGCCTTCATAAATCCCTCTGCCTTGCAATGTGCATCAGGAACCTTGGAGTCTAGTAATCTGTGACTTGCAGTTACAAAGAATTATCATCACTCATGGAACTGGGAACAGTGCTTGTCACACAAGCATGAAAACCAGAATTCAATCCCCATAATATGCATTAATGATGGGTATGTTTATAGTATCACCACTGGGGAGCCAGAGACAGAAAATAAATCCCCCCAAATCACCTTCCTGTGTGCTTGTGATATCTGGTCAGCTATCACTTGAGTTACAGTTTCCACATATGTAAGAAAAGGAAAGCAAAGGAAGCTTAGTTACACTGTCTTGCTCTGAGCCAGGCCCATTTCTTGCATTTCTGGTCTATTGTAACTCTCCTTGACACCCACAACATGAGTTAATTCCATCCACCAGACTTAAGCTAGTTTTTTTCATCGAGTTAGAAAAGTTTACTAATCTGTAGTGAAGCTGGGGCTGTTAGAAATACAGAGTTGTCCAGAGGATCCCATGCATGATGCTTATACTTTGACATTTTGTGACAGTCTCCAGTGACTCTTTTGACAAGACCATGGGTACAGTATGCACAGATGGGAAGATAATGAGGCTTCTGTCTTAAATTATCAGGCTCTGGCCACTCTTGCCACTTAGAGGATAGACCTGAAAGAAATGGAGTCTATGAACACTCATTTAACTTTATTGTCCTGACATGAGTTTTCACAATTCTTTATTTCATGTTGTCCCAAGTGGTAGGACCATCATGATGTAGAAAGAAAATCATGAAGACTGCATGTCCCATGGGTCTTTAACTCAACAGACATAATGCAGACATCAGCCCAATGACAGTAAACACAACTGCATGTGAGCACACTACTGTTGAATTCAAGAGTAATCAACTTCTGGTTTCCTGTGGCTGATCCAATCTAGGACCAAGTTTTTGGACTCCTTCTTTCATTTTTACTTACCTTCTAATTGACTTCTTAGGCTTTACACATGACCTATACATGTACTGATGACCACATTTATATTTCCCAATACCAACTTCTTTTCCAAGCTGCTGTAATACAACTGTCCACATCACTGTTTCACTGAAATATATATAGTCTGAGTCCTTTTTAAAGTTCATAAATCTGACCCCTTCCAACCCCTGACAATGTTCCTCCATCATCAGTGTCCTGTGTCTGCACTGACCGTGGATTGATCTCTCTGTTTCTGCCCTTACCCTACCAGCACCAGGAGTAAAATTATTAATGTATCTCAGCATGCTATCCCCCAAATTAAGACTATATATCACCTTTAAGTTTTTTTATTTTATTCTGAGAATAAGTCTGAAACTATAGTAGTCTTGTATGCTTTCCCTATCTCCGAACTATTTTCTTTTTCCCTCTACTGACCCCATCCATTCTGGCACAGGCAACAGGATCCATTGATTTCAGTAAGTTCAACATGCAGATTGCTATGATGAGATCTCTGTGAGAAGCAGGACCTCGGCTTCAAAGAATGGAACTAGTTTATTTTATGGGCAATTCTGGAATAGCACTGTGTGGACAAGAGGAAATGAGTCAATGACCCCTCAGGAAACTGGTCGATGATGTATATTCTGTGGGTGGGTGCTGCCAATCACACAGAAAAAATCTATAGCCTTACTATTTAAGTTATGGCCTGAGGGCATCCTGCTTTGGCTTTTTGTGGGAGATTGTTGGAGAATCCCAAGACTCAGCCCAGACTTGCCAGCTCAGAATCTTCACTTGAATAAGCATTTCAGAGGTTCCTAGCCCTAGTCAGTATTTGAGAAATAAGCTCCAGCAGGCAGAGAAGAACCTGAATTATCCTGGCCCAAGGCAGGCAGTCAAGGGTGTTTGCTCACTGATGTCTTAGCTTTGGATGAATGCTTAGAATTGGATGATTCTTGTTTTGGGGGCCCTTAAAGGATTCAGAATGTAGTGCTTAGTGTGATCTATGGTCTGAAAACAAAGGCCTGCAGGAAGAGGGCCACAGGTGTTGCAGCAGCCACCTTCAGAGGTGTGGCGGTTTCATACACAGTACAATAGCATTTGCTACTGAGCTTTAACTCTCTTTCATTAGCTGATATTCTCACCTAAAATACTCTTCCCTCTGGGATTCACATGCTGGCTCCCACCTCTTTTCAGTCTTTACTCAAACTGCACAGCCTTGGTGAGATTTACCAATACTTGATTTTGCTAGAGAACTGTGTGTACCAACCCAGCATTCCCCAGTCCCCATCACTTTGCTTTTCACTCACCTTTCTTAATTGTACTTGGGCCTCCTGATTCATACATACATAATTGGTTTACTTAATGTGCTGGCTGCCTGCCACAGGATAAAGTTAGCTTTCTCTGCCACAGCAGGGAACTTGGTTATGCTTTTGACACATGCTGTTATCAATATCTCTAGCTTGATTAGAGCTGGAGAGATGGCTCAGTGGTGAAAAGTGTTTGTTGCTCTTACAGATGACCAGAGTTTGGTTTCCAGTACATGATGTTAGCTTACAACCCTCTGTAACTCCAGTTCCAGGGAATCCAATGCCATATCATGGCCTCCATGGGTACTACACTCATACACACACACACCAATAAATTTTTAAATAAATATTTCTAGATCATGAAAGTCTTACCTGTAATTTATGCCAAGTACGTCTTTACTTACAAATATAATTAACATGAACTTCATGTAGTTGGCGTTTAGATTGTTTCCTGGTTTCCTCTTATGATTATAGGTATATAATATATATATGAGCTTCTATCTTTAAGTCAGTTTTATTTAAGGTATTTTAAGATGGATTCCTAGAAGCCCAAATGCCAGAATATGGGCTGAAAATAAAATTGCCAAGACTCTTTTAGTAATATGTTTTTCATTCTTTGAGAATTTCAACTATGCATATGATAAACTTCTATTAGATTCATCTTTCACTTCTCCCTTCCAACTCCTCTGGGGTTTGCTCTCTACATCCCCACTCCATGTCAACTTTTTTCTTTTATAACTCAAGTCCAATTAGTACTCATATATGTGGAGGGGCATCTACTGTAGCATATCAACATACCAGTGACCAAACTCCTAAAGAAAGCCTATTCTCCTACCCTTAGCAGTCATTAACTGTGAGCCACTCCTCTGATGGAGGTGGAGGCAAATGAGATCCTCCCACTCCATGCTTGGAATGTTGACTGGCTTGATCTTGTGTAGGTCTTTGTACAGCAACCATCACTTCTGTGAGTTCTTGACAGATACATGCAATATGTGTTCAACAGATTTTGCACATATGTACCTCTAACCAGCCACAAATAAGTACCCCAGACCTTCCCTCAACTAGAACAATGTTGCAAAGGAGCAGAGAGAGTGGTTCCACAATGAACCATCTGCGACCATTGCTTTCTGATGAGCAATTCTGTGACTGTGGACAGTTTACTCCTCTGCATTTATCCTTCCCCATTTGTTAAGTGGGATAATGATAGCAATAGTTAATGTCATAGGGTTATTTTGAGGGTGCAATTACTTAACATAGATAGAAAATTAAGATGGGCAAATGTAACTTAATGAATACCATACATTTCTATCTCTTAAGATATTGAGATCATTTTAAATTTGGTAAATGAGTAAATGCTATCTTGACTTTCTTTTACATTTAATTTTTAAATTTTCACTTGTTGAAATTTTCTCTTTGTATTTGACATTTGTATATTATCTTAGACATGTTTTTCTACTTGAGTTTTCTCATTGACCAATATAGTAGTAAACTACATTTTGTAAAAATATTTTACTAATTTAATGTTTACTATTTGTTTCTCATTGGTACCCTTAAATTATTTGTTCTATTTAAATTTTACATATTCATTTATTACATACATTTTTTTCCTGTGTGTTGTTCACATTTTTTAATTTGGAAGATTTTTTTATTAAGATAATATGAGAGATGTTTACCTATGTTTTAGATTTTGTTTTTATTATGATTGATTGATTTTGCTGCTTTATCTCCTTAAAATGTGTTATGGTATACTTCTGAGATTTATTTTCTGTGCATGGCATCTTGCCTACATATATATAACCACACACCATGTATGTGTCTGATGCTTGAGGTCAGAAGAGGGCATCAGATACCCTTGAAGTTACAGTTGCTGGTAAGATGCCACGTGGTTCTGGGAACTAAACCCCAGTGCTCTTCACCACTGAGCCATCTCTCCAGCTCCAGTATAGTATAATTTTACGAGCTAAATTCTAACACAGTCTATATTTCCAAATTAACTTATGTTTTTTAAAGGAAATTTGACTAAGAGAGGAAAAGAAATTGGATGTGTTTTCTAAAACAGCTACCAGAGCTGTGGAGACCTAAGCCTTCTAGGAAATCTCATCTCAAAATGCTTTTAAGAGTACTACGATGCTGCGCAGAGTTCCTCCAGACAGTTCTAATTGGCAGGGGATTAGCTCTGGCTCCTAATATAGTTTTACTTTGAGGGCATGTTATGAGGGAGGATGTACAATAAGTGTTCTCAAATAAGCACACAACATCTGTTCCATGTGAATTATTTCATGTCATCTGTGGAAGGAGGCTCTGCTGGGCACAATTCTGAGTGTTGCAACATTTCTAGCACTTATTCCCACTGAAGCATGTCTGTGTCTGTCCTGAGGGTATACTACTGTCAGTGTGAAGAGGACTAGCCACCAAGATTTATGGACACGATAATGTTTTCACGGCCTGATCTTGTACATGTCAATTTAGTGTGATGGAGCTGGGGCTGAACATAGAAAGAAATAACAGTATTGCTGCCATGTGTTGGAGCCCTGGATCCAAATCTTTTCCAGAACATTTTTCTTATTTTCTCAAATTTTTGTTTTTGACAGTAAAACACCCGATGGAAATAAAGGAGAATTTTTCATTGTCAAGTTCTGAACTTGCCACTGGAAAATGTCATTTTGTAGGCATGAGCCTAACAGTGATTGTTGAATCTCAGGATACCTGCTTTAAACAAGTGGTTAAATATGCTTATGAAGTGAGGAACCAGAAAAGATCTTATATCCCAGCATATAACAACAGGTGTACATCCTCTCTTCATTCATTGAGCGGCTCAAAAACTGCTTAGTAAGAGTCCCCTCTGCATGGGGGAAAGGACATCAGTTCCATACTGAGCCCATCCAGGTCTTGCCTCAGGGAGTCCCCTGGACTCTGCCCCTTTAGTCTGGAAAGCTGGCTGTTCCCACTCTGTGTGGGAAACGTTTGTGGCTTGTATTTGTTTCTCAGTGGCTTCCCAGCTACTGCTCAAGAGTGAACCTTTGGAGAATTCACTTTATATGTAGAGCAATACACAGTCGGTCTCTTTCTCTATTTATTTTTCAGTTTCATTCAGCTTCCAACTGTTGAGTTGTAACAGTTTTCTATTTATTTTAGTTAGAAATCCTTTTTGAGATTTGAGATATGAAGTATTTGCTCCCAGCATGAGAGTTGTTATTTTGCCTTTTGGATGATGTCCTTAAAGACACAGGGGCTTTAATTTTGATAACCTCTGATTTATCTTCCAGCCTCCTTTTTGTTGGTACTTTGTACCTAAGGTCAGGACAATTTACTCAGTTGTTTTGTCTCTATGCATTTTATTTAAGAGTGTTACTCATTCTGTACCAACATTGCATGTGGTGTGAGATACTGGTCCAACTTCATTCTTTGATATATGAATACCCTATTCTGTCTACACCATTTTTAGTTATTTTTGTTATTTATGTGTGTTTGTGCCTGCTTGTCTTTATGTACACCAAATGTATGCAGACATCTGAGCAAATCAGAAGGGGGCTTCATACCCCTGGAACTGGAGTTACAAGAGGTGGTAAGCTGTCTACTATGGGTACAGGGAAACAAAACCAAGTCCTCTGCAGTAGTGGCAAGTACCCTAAACCACAGGACCATCTCCCAACCCTGTATCCATATCAGTTTTAAATAAATTTGTTCTTCCCCCCATTTAATTCTCTTGGGAACTTTATTGACTTGCATTCTTTCATAACAGATATTTATGGGTAAATTTCTATCTCTTTCCCATTGACTGATCCATTGCTTTCTCTATTATAAATTTCATATGCAAGCATCCATACCAATGAAAAATGTCTTCTGAATGCTGCTTCAGAATGCATACTAGAGAGCATAGACCAAGAAGAGGCCATGCTGGCCTCCTCCCTACCACTCCAGCTGAGCTGACAATTCTGCAGTGAGTCACACCGAGGAAGAGAGGGTCATAAAATGTGGAGCCAACACAGCCCAGTTGCCTAGCTAAGCACACACATGAGCCCTTCCCTGGGGGAAAAAAAAAGCAAAAACTGTCCCTAATAAATAATCTCTGGGGAAATATTTTGAGTTTCTGAAACTATTCTATTTTGCTCCTAAACTGTTTACAAAACAGTTTTATCGATTAGGAATTCTCACTTGAATTGACCAATGCCATCATGGTTGTAGACTGATAATTTTTTTAAATGTATTTATTTATTTTTTTCATTTTACATACAAACCCCAGTTCCCCCTCCCTCCCCTTCTCCCCCCTCCTCACCTCCCTCCCACTCTACCCTCATCCACTCCTCAGAGTGGGTAAGGCCTCCCATGGTAGTCAACAAAGTCTGGTATACCAAGTTGAAGGAGAGCCTAGCCCCTCTCCATTGTATCAAGGCTGAGCAAGGTGTCCCACCACAGGGAATGGGCTCCAAAAAGTCAGTTCATGCACCTGGGGTAAGTCTTGGTCCTGCTGCCAGGGACCCCACAAGCAGATCAAGCCACACAACTGTCACCCACATTCAGCGGGCCTAGTTTGGTCCCATGCAGGTCCCGAGCTGTCAGTCCAGAGTCAGTGAGCTCCAACTAGCAGTCTCTGTGGGTTTCCCATCATGATCTTGAGCCCCTCCTCCTCCTCCTCCTCCTCCTCCTCTTCTTCTTCTTCTTTGAATGCCGAATGCCATTTGTTGAAGGAGGGAAGAGGTCTTAAATACAGGCTTACAGCACAATGGAAGAACCCCAGAGGGCAGAAGTTTGCTTCTGATTTTTTTTTTTTTTTTTTTGAGCTGAGAATCGAACCCTGGGCCTTGCGCTTGCTAGGCTCTACCACTGAGCTAAATCCCAACCCCTGTTCCTGATGTTTTACAATCTTGCATCTAAGCTGTTAATGCCCAGTTTGCTGGATACACAGACAAGGAGCTTCCCTTAAGCATTCAGGAGGGTGGAATCTCACAGGGAATTAGCATAGGGAGGGTATCAAGGTCAAGGTAAGCAAGCAATGCAACAGTTACCCAAAACGGGGGGGGGGACAGGGCCCTACAGGTCCCCCCCTTTTACTAAAAGAAATGAGCTTCTGACTCAGGTAGTGTGGGACGTCAGCAGGTCACCTTACTCGTCATGGAGATGCCTGTCCAGGCCATACAGGCGTTCTGTCTGCAGACTGATAATTTTTATGTCATTCGTGTTATGTGTGCTGATTGGTATCTTCCTCCATAAATGTGACTTTCTCTTCTAACTCCTCTTTAAGAAAAAAAATTCAACTATGAGTATGGACTTAGACCCACTTTTTGGTGTTGTTACCCATTTCCCTTATCCCTTGCTTTGGTGCTTGTCCCAAGTTTGGAGGGTTTTTGTTTGTTTGTTTTTGCTTTTTTTTTTTTTTTTTAACCTAATAACCCTCCTTGGAGATGTCCCAGGTTCTTTTTCACTGTTTCAGTACTCTTCTTAGGTAGATGTACTATAGGACATGTCTGCCACTTTCTCACACGTGGGTGTCTCGGTCACTGCCTACAGTTTACTATATGAGGAAGTATAGCATAGTGGGTGTATTTTCCTACCATAGAACGTAGGTTTTCTTGGTAATTCCTTGAGGTGGGATTTGGAGATTGGTTTGGTAAGCTCCCCTTCTTAGGACTGGTATCACATTGAGTCAAATATTGATATGTCTGCTTTTTCTGCCTCACCAATAGTGTACATAGTCAAACTTCTATTACTCTGCCAAATCAGTGGGTATATCTCCATATAATTGTAGTTTGTATTTTTATGTAAGAAAAGCAAGCAAATATTCATTCAACGTATTGTCAACTATCCACTCATGGTTTTTGGTCATTTATCTAATAGTTTTAACTTTAAATGTTGTGAGGGTTTTGTGTTAATTATTTGGCCTTTGGCTAATTGCCAAAATTTTCTAGTGATTTCTAAAATTTTCATTTACTAATGTGTGTGTGTGTATGTGTGTGTGTGTGTGTGTGTGTGTGTATGTGCATGCGCACTCGAGCGCACATGTAAGCACACCATTGCTACGTGTGAAGGTCAGAGGACAACTTGAAGAAGTCAGTTCTGTGCTTCCACTCTGTAGGACTGAACTCAGGTTATCACCCTTGACTACAAACAACTCAGCTCACTGATCCATCTCACCAGCCCTTTTTTTGGTCGGGGTAGGGGTGGGGGGTTGGGATTGGCTTTTGGGGGGTTTTTTGTTTTGTTTTTGTCATGCAAAACCTTCATACTCAAGTACTGTCCTATACCAATCTCTTCCTGCACCTGGATTTCCTTCATAAAAAGTTTGCTCACGCTGAGTCCCTTTCCTCTAAGCTTTTATGATTCTGTGTGGTTCATTTGTAATCTTGATGCGTTTGCAGTTTACTCTGCTGTGTGGCAGGAAATCCAGTTTTATCGTTTCTAAATGACTATCTGATGTGCTGGCACTCCTAGGAACCCCAGTTTTCAACAGTGAGCTTTCATACCTTACTATTTTTTTCTGGACTTTCCCACACTGCTTCCCTGTCTGTCACAGAGTGCTCTATCATGGGGCTTTCCAATGCAGACCTCCTCCTACACTGGAGTATCCAGAGAGGTTTGATGTTAGTGTTTTGTTTCCTTTACCCATTCTATAGTATAATACATCAAGTCATCAACTATTTTTCCATACTCGTTTTGTTTATTTAGAATTATAGTCTACCCAGGGACAGATACTGTTTTAAATGTCAATTTTCATTATGTTCTTATAATAATTACTCTGTCTACAAAGACAAATTGAAGTAGAGGATGGGCAGGAATGACAACAGAATGTAGTGAAGCATATGAATGAAAATGCCACAAGGAAATCAGTTACTGTGATCACTAACCTTAAAAATGAGTAAAAGTTACTTTGAAGAATTTTTAAAAAGCAGAATTATTAAATCAATCTTGGTAAGGTGCCATGCCATATAATAGTGTTTTGTTTTGTTTTGTTTTTTTAAGCAAGAAAAGTTTATTACAATGTAAGAGAAACAGCTACCTGGAGTAGGGAGGGGTCTCAAAAGTGAGTTGCCTGATGATCCATTCATGATGATAAAACAACACTCAGTGCCTCATTTAAAAAGGCGGTGGTGGTGCACGCCTTTAATCCCAGCATTCAGGAGGCAGAGGCAGGCGGATCTCTGTGAATGTGAGGCCTGCCTGGATACAGAGTGAGTTCCAGAAAAGGCACAAAGCTACACAGAGAAACCCTGTCTCGAAAAAACGAGAGAGAGAGAGAGAGAGAGAGAGAGAGAGAGAGAGAGAGAGAGAAGAAGAAGAAGAAGAAGAAGAAGAAGAAGAAGAAGAAGAAGAAGAAGAAGAAGAAGAAAAGGAGGAGGAGGAGGACGACGAGGACGAGGAGGAGAGGGAGAGGGGGAGAGGGGAGAGAGGAGAGGGGGAGAGGGGATAGGGGAGGGGAGAGAAGAGGGGAGAGGAGAGGAGAGAAAGAGGGAGAGGGAGGGAGGGAAGGAGGGAGAGAGAGAGAGAGAGAGAGAGAGAGACTCAGTTGCAGCCTGTGAACCTGCTCCCAGTGATGTCATCCTTCAATCCTGACTTTACCTGAACCGCTTTTACTTGGTCATCACCCTTCAATGGTCCACTTTGGTCCTGTCTTTGCTTCTGGTAGACATACAGAGCTAAACCTTGACATGTACTTCAGTGAGTGTCTTTCTTGAGAACAGGCATTGCTAAGATCCTAGTTTTATTGTGATGCCCTCTCCTGATGTGACCTGCTACACAACACACACGCCAGTGCTTTTGTGTGTTGTTGGAAATTTATTTCAGACCTTTAGCTAAACAGCTGAGGGAATTTTGGTGTGGAACCATGTCTACACTAAATGCCAACGCGGAAGTCTGAATTATTTTCCGTCAATGTATGCTTGTGAAATTTTGAGCATGGTCCTATGAGATCCTGTTTCAAAGAACTAATTATTGAGGCTTTTGAAGGGACCCTGAAGCCTGTTGGATGGTACCTCTCAAATTTATGGTAGGTCTTTCCTTATATTTAATTCTCTCCAGACATGTTGTAACAAACACCCCTGGAAATGTGAAATATGAATCTCCTAGGTGCGCTTTAATCCAATCAAGTTGACAGCCAGGACTAAGCAGCCTGTGACCAATATTTTTGGAATTAAGTGTATGGCTATATTTTCCAGGAAGATACCATCAAAGTTTACCTTAAAAGATGGATCAGAATGAATGACTGTGATATCAACAGAAAGTGAAAGCTCATGGGACTTGAAATGTGTATTGCTCCTAGTGGGTTCAATTTATTACTTACACCTTTGAATTTTATTAGGACAACTAAATAAATGATTGAAAAGCCATTCCCAGATCTCTGTCAGAGCACTGTGAATATTCTCCCCATACACACAAGACACTCCCAGCTTCTGGTTATATGATGTCACCATAGCTCCAAAATGCCATGCAAGGGCACACTCTGCCAGCATCTGTTAGCTGATAACTAGAGAGAAACAGTTGGCTACTCCGCTACACTTCGCTGGAGCAGTTCGAGGCGTGGTGTGTGCCATTTTCCGTAGTGCAGTCCCCAGCATCCCATGGAATAGTTTTCATTTCTTGGCTTCCATTTTCTCTCTTCCCAAACACTCACTCCTCTGCCTCCTTTCTCTCAAGTAAACTAACTGTATAACAACCTATTTCTGAATCTGATTCTGGGGGAATACAGTCTAAAATGGTGGCCAATGAATGCAGCCGCCCAGAATTCAGAAGAAGAGAGTCCTCTCTTGAGTACAGTTTGGTTGTATAAATACAAGAAACACATCTTTGCTCTTGGAAACTGGCCTACCCTGACTTCCTTCGGGCTTAATGAACCACCCCCCCCCCCCCCCCCCCCCCGTTGTTGGATTATTGCCCAAATTTGCTTCAAACAGAGCTTGCAGGTGGCCCATGGGGCATTAAAGTCTTCATGGAAAGAAGGTTGAGTTTGTGGCTCTCTGGGATGTTCTGGGACTTGAGGAAGTACATCAAACTCATCCCCTGCTTCAATTTTTCCCCTGTCTAGATTTTTTTAGGTTGTGGCTTTTTGTGTGCAACACTGTGTTCTGACTATGGCTTCATTTCTCTATTTCTGTCTACAAATAGATGAACTGGCTTTGCATACACAGAGTCAATTCTTACTTAAAAGTTTATAAAGAAACGGTCACAACTTTAAAACTTGAGAAATGTCCATACTTCCTACTAGAAGGGGACAGGATGATGAGATCTTCCCTCATGGTATGAGGTTGGTAGATCAATACCTCAGATTTTCACTATTCCCCTCAGGACCAGAAGATAATAAATGCATACAGCATCTGCACAGCTCCATTCGGGATGTGGATCGGAGCAAAGACACCAGTGCGGAATTGGAGATTTCCCAGGAGAGCCTGCTAACGAGCAGGAGCTCATTCTAAAGAATCAAATGGATGTCTTCAAATACATGTCTGCTCACACCCACCCCTCCCCTTCCCCATGTTCTGTCTTTCTCCCTCCTCAGCACTCAAGCAACTATCAGGAACCACTACATAAAAGCTTTCCAGGAATGCTTAAATGGGTGAGATAGCTCAGCAGGCAGACACTTGCCACACAAACCTGGCCACTTGAGTTCTATCCTCTGAGCCCACTTAAAAATGGAAGGAGAGAATCAACCCCATAAAGTTGTCCTCTGACCCCCATATACCCACCACACACACACACACACACACACACACACACACACACACACACACACTGCTTAAAAAAAAAAAAAACACTTAAGAGGGAACTAGATGCTGTTCAGTAGAGCATCAGAAAACAGATTTTAACTGAAGAGACCCCACTATCTTTTGATATCATTTGCCAAAATATAGGTTTTAAGTGGCCCTTGCTAAACATTTCTAAGAATTTTGGAGACTCTTGTGTTGGGTTAGGAAAATTGGAGTGGATAGGCCGACAGTAAGGTGAAATCTGAATTGTTCGTTCTGTAAGGATTTCTTTCTGACTCCTATAACCTTAGTCTCTGTCTTTTTCTGTCTCTCTTTGTCTCTGTCTCTGTCTCTCTCTGTCTCTCTCTCTCTCACACATACACACACACACACACACACACACACACACACACACACATACACACACACTAGTCTAGATTAGTGTTTGTCAATCTTCCTAATACGAATCCCCTTTAATACAGTTCCTGTAATATGTATATGTATATATATATACATATATATGTATATATATATATATATATATATATATATATATAACATATCATATGATATAATACAGCACTGACTCCCAATTATAAAATTATTTTCCTTGATACTTCATGATTGCAGTTTTGCTGCTGTTATAAGTTGTAATGTAAATATCCATGTTTTTCAATGGTCTTAGGCAACCCCTATGAAAGGATCACTTCACTCCCCCAAGGGGGTCACTACCCACGGGTTGAGAACTGCTGATCTAGATGGACAATTCATTCACTCCAGCCCCATGGTACCTTTGGAGTGACTATCTGGGCTCCAAATTAGATATGCAGTTCACACCGCTTGTCTCAGAGCCCCTGCTGCACTATGTATTCCAAGAAGTCTGGCTAGTCCGGAGCTCAGCTTCTACCCTGGAGCTGAGAGATAAGCACAGGTGTGCCGGGAAGCTCCTCCAGGGCTTCCTCCCTGTTGGTGGCCTTTCTCAACACCCTAATGAAGGAGCCAGCTCCAGCTCTGCCTTAGCCCACTGCTGCGCCTGTAATTGCTCACACTTTCTGTTTTATTTGACTGTATTGTGTGATCTCTGCTGCCAACCCACACAATTCACAGATTCCCCTAGCTCCCTGCGGAATCAGAGACTGTCTTCCAGTGAGAATGAGCCACGCTAAAGGACTAGGTCCTTTTTTTATGTCAGGGTCATGCTGGCAAGCCCTCACATGGGTCTTCTACAACAAAGATTTCTTGACTACACAATAGCTCATTGCAAGTTCAGAGGCTGTCTCCCATAGGAGGGTGTGAGCATATAGGCATCTGGCTTTTCTTTAGGAAGGCCTTGTTCATCTTTAGAGTTCCTTGTTTGTTTCAAGCTAGTGAGGTAAAGGTCTGTTGTGGAATACTATTTTAAGCTGTGTTACTTTTGTTGATGTTGCATGTGTTTAACTCTGTGAAGCTGTGTTATTGTGCCTGTCTAAAACACCTGATGGCCTAATAAAGAGCTGGCCAATAGCAAGGCAGGAGAAAGGATAGGTGGGGCTGGCAGGCAGAGAGTATATATAGAAAGAGAAAACTGGGAGGCAAAATCTAGGAGCAGAGAAGGAGGAGGACTCCAGACTACACAGCAAGCCACGGAAAAAGAGTAAGATTTACAGAAGTAAGAGAATTGGAAAAGCCCAGAAGCAAAAGGTAGATGGGATAATTTAAGTTAAGAAAAACTGGCTAGAAAGTAAGCCAAGCTAAGGCCAGCCATTCATAATTAAGAATAAGCCTCTGTGTGTGATATGGGAGCTGGGTGGCAGGACCCCCAAAACGAGCAAGAACAAACAATAACAAAGGTCTGTAGTGGTTAGCCATCCCAGCATTGGCCTGGAAGTTCCAACCCCCATTGAGGCTTTGGTAATAGTCATGTCCACAAGGCAGGGTGGAGGGAGGAAGCGGAAGACCCAGGACAGAGAGGAGAGGTCTCTCTTGGTTCTGGGACCCTGGACGCTGGAGGTAGACCGAGCAGAGTTCTCCAGAGAACACCACTGGACTGCTCCATACCTTTCCCAGACCCTGCAACCTATCCCTTCATTTGTAAGTTACCCCACAAAATAAACCTCCCTTTTAACTACGTGGAGTGGCCTTAATAATTTCACCAATAAAGGTCAGTACCTGAGAGGAAGTCTAGAAGCCCAGTCCTTTCCATTGGTTGGACTGAATCCTATGGTACCAATCTGATTGCCATCACATGTGTTGGGGAACCTCTGGGTCTGCTTTACAGCCTATCTCATTAAATGACAAATCGAATTGGCTTCCAGCAAAGATGGTAATTATAATTCCTGCACTAGGGCTTGTTCCCCCAAACTTCAAATGTTGGAACCGTAATCCTCAAGTTCATATATTGGTGGTGTTTGAGGTTGTTAATAGAGTTGATGAGATCATGAGGTTGACATGACAGCACTGGTACCTTTGGGAAAGGATTGAGGGAGACCTGCTTTTGTTCTTTCTCACTGTTTCCGCACCTGAGTCTGTTCCCTGTGACTTGATACAACAGCTCTAGAACTCTAGGCTATGAATTACTCTGTAAAATCCCACCAAAGCAAGTGTGAATTCTTAAATAATTAATTTACCACACCACAAGTGTCACCCTCTGTTGGTGGTGACACTCACATAATCCTGTTGGTCTAAGATGCTTTATCCCTCATTGTCAAGCTCTGACATTCTCCCTCAGGACTGTTTGAATAGATTTAAGCAAATAGAAAGTAAAAACCCTCCTAGTCCAATTAGCAAACTCAGATCTTAAGTACCTTCTAGGAACAGTTTATTTTACTTATGTGATTTGTGCCAAAGAAAGATACTTGTGGACTGTCTATTTTAATCAGTATGCAATTGTAGATTAATTAAGGCTTTAAGTAGGGCACTTTTCACCTCTATCATTATGATAGCCTAGCATCTATTAGGTTTTGAATAAAATTTTGTCTTTGTTCTGTTCCAATTAGTCACTTCCATAGAGAGTCTGAAGATGGGCTGTCCTGAGTTAGTGATTTCAGGGTGGATGTTTGTTTAGGCATGGCCCATAATTGTGCCTGGTGTTTTCAGAAATTTTTCTGAGCTCAGAAATCTACATACACTTGGTGTCATCTGCTCATTTCTTTAAAATGACACAGAGAGCCAGGGGTGGTGGTGGCGCATGCCTTTAATCCCAGCACCCAGGAGGCAGAGCCAGGCGGATCTCTGTGAGTTCAAGGCCAGCCCGGTCTCTAAAGCAAGTTCCAGGAAAGGCACAAAACTAACTACACAGAGAAACCCTATCTTGAAAAAAAAAAAAAAAACAAAAAAAAAAACAAAAAAAAAGACACAGCGATCATATGTGTCAACCCAGGATTTCATTAAGCCTTAAGCCACAGCTTTACAGGCTTCTTAGAATGGTCCCCATGGAGGAAACTGAGGCACCTCAAAAGTTATTTGTGATCACATATTTTACTGTATCTAAAACTCGTTTTTCTGTTTTTAACTTGGTATTTAATAAACACATGTATTTATTTTGCGAGGTGTATGTACCATGGTGCACATCTGAGAGAGAATAACTTGCAGGAGTTGGTTCTCCTTCACCCTGTGGGTCCCAGAGAGCAAACTCAGGTCATCCAGTCTGGCAGCAAAGTGCCTTTACTCACTGAGCCGTCTTGCTGACTTCTCCATGAACTCTCAACAAATGATTTCTAGGAAGTAAATGACCAAACGCAAGAGGCCCTATCTTCCTTCTGGATAGAAACCAGAAATGAAGCCAGTGGGTTATGTTAGCACTGGACACGAAGGCACCAAGGGCAAAAGTCTTAGGAGGGGCCAGCTCAGCGTGCTCATTGGATTTGTTGAACACGTTGTTCCGGGGAGCAAAGCCCTCACCCTTGGAAGTATCCAAAGTTGCCTAGATTTTAGGGTCAGTGCTAGCATGGAAACAAGCTGGGCTTGTTGATTTCAAATGCAGCCAGATTACTTCCCGTGCCTGTGTGGGGGCTGACACACTCATTCTTCCTCACGCGCGGCTGCCTTTGACGGTTATTGAGCCTGAATTCTTTGGCTAATGCTGGTGTTTTTCAAGGTAAATGAATTTCTTGGATTGTTAGGATGGTAATTCTTCCCCATTCTCCCATCTAGTTCAACTTGATGACTCTTTTCTTGATTGCATATGAGTGTTCCTGAAAGTGATGTTGTCTTGAGCGATTGTACTACCTCCAAGAATACTGGATTGTCTTCACTGAAGACACTAGTGTGTATTTAGGCCAATGCCATGTGTCATGCACTTTTTTTTACTCCTTCCCTGTACTTCATAAAAGCACAATTGGATCTGTTACATAGTCTTTTAGGGAAACATACTTTTTATCTATCTCTGGATTCTATGTTCTCATATTTAATTAGTGTCTTCATAAAACTGTTAAATATTTAACCTCAAATTGACTTTAAAAAACAAAACCCTCTTTCTCTGGAGGAAGACTCATTGTTTCCATCAGTAAGTTATTCCATGGCTGCTAAACAATGCCTTTACAATCCATTTGAATGACTAGGTGATAGCTGTAAATGGAACACGGTGTAAATAAAACAGAATGGCAGCTAAGGAAGGGTTGAGCCTTCTGATATGTCTCTCTCTTTATGAGCGATGGTTGTGGAACACAGGCAGCAATCCCACAATGAACTCAGCATTTATATCTCTTGGTGTTACTACTGAACATTTAGGGTTGTTTATCACTGATCCACTAGGTTGAATAATTCATAAATCCTGGAAGCCCAGCCTTTGTGTGATCAGAAGGAAGGTGGTGTACCCTGTGCTCAACTGCTGTAATGCTATGAGACAATGAAGTCTGCATGTGAGCCAACACTTGAACGAAGATGCCCACAGTCTGACTACTTCCCCTAATCCACAAATTAGAGAAGTACTTTCCATAAGATAAAAATACACATTTTACTTACATTGAACCACAAGTGACTTGTATTTGATACATCTGGGATTTGTACATTGGGGTTGTTGGCAGTCTCTGTCACCTTCCAGAAGAGGTCTTTCCTGCCACTTGTCACCTACATCAGTGGTAATTTTGCAGGGGGTGGGGGAGAGGTGCACTTTTGGAAGCCCATTAATTTCATATTCTTCCAAAAATCCTTGATTAACATTTCCAAACAGAACGTTAGTGCATCTTGAACAGTGCAGCCATAGTCATGGGAGGTTTCTAGTGTTGATTCACAGACCCTGAGAACAACTAAAGAATGTCTAGTCCAGGTACAGGAGGAGTCTGGGGCAACATTGTTATGTGGCTTGTTGCCACCATAGAGTTAGGTAAGACAAAGCCTCATTCTCCTAGCTTCTTTTGCTGTGCAGTGCTTGGGAGACACAATCACGTGCCTCTATTTATGTGTTGTCTAAGGCTGCCATGAGTATACAGTAGCACCACTGAGCAGTTACATAAGAGACAGTGAGACTGGCAAAGCCTATATTTATCATTTGACAAGTTATTAAAAGCATCTTCCATCCACCGCTGGTGTCCCTCATAGATGTAGGGTCACGACTGACTTTCCTCCTCTCATTGTCACAGCCAGAGCTGTGCTAAATATATAATTTTCTTTTCAAAAACGACAAAGCATGAAATGCGTAAAGCCAACAGTGAATTTGTAGATCACCATGAATGAACTAGTCATTGGCAATATCATGAATGAACATGTAAATTACCATGAATGAAATAGTTACTAGAAACCAGGCACCATCGGATGGATTATCTCTTCCCTTTATATTTTCCATCCCATAATGAGAATGAATTCTACAATTGGAGCACAATGCTTTTGCAGAGGACATGTTGTAGAGCATTGTGCCTGCCTGCTTTAGATATTCTCAAATAAGGTCTCATGCATGGGTTCATTAGATACATTCTGTATTGTCTAGTATTTACTAACTAATTCTAGGAACTTGTTGGGGGTATTTAGTACTTACATATGCAAATGGGAATGCTTACACACTAACCAGTGCTGTGTTCATGGAGCCCAGAGAGAGATGGCAGGGCTCTGCTCCGGCATCACCTGACTTCTGTTCATTTGGGAATGGTAAGTGCTAGTGTAGGAGGACTGATGTCCTGTTCAGTTTGAAAACAGTAAGCAGCCCCTGCATGATGAGAAAGCTGCAGAGGTAAGGGCAGGACCTGATGGCATATTGTCTCCTCCTACTATAGGAGTCTGTGATTGGCAGTGTGATGTGTTAAAAGACCTGTTCCCAAGTTTGGAGCTGACGTTTCTAACATCACAAGTGTGTTGAGGAATACTGGATCACAGAACATTCTTCCTTAATGAATTTGTTTGTTTCACAAATTTAGTACCTTCCACAGAACATAATCTTGGGGGACCACACTCTTGACTAAAGTGTTCAGAGGCAGACACTGAAACTCACACACAACTCTGCATTTTGCTTAATTTGCTTCTATCTTTTTTTAATTTGTATTTTATTATTTCCTGCAAAAGTCTTTTTCTTTCCTTGACTGCAGAAGCAAGGAAGAGAATCTGTACTTGCTAACATCTATGCCATGTAGTGCATTTAATTTAGAGATGAGCTGAATGTTGATACTCTTCCATTTTACAAATCAGGCCATTGATCACATTATTTGAAGCAAAAGAATTGACCTTCCTGCTCAGATATGCTGTATTCCAAAGCCCTTTGTTGGAAAATTTTCCCACAATGCCTCTCACTAATAAAGGAGATCCAAGGAATCAGGACATGAGCTTTCTGATATGTCAGAGCTATTTATAAGCCATGAGTACAGAATTCAAAAGTTTTCATTAGCCCTTGCTGTGTTCAAGGCTCTGTGATGGTTGTTACAGAAACCCAGAGCTAATTCTTCACCCTCCAGAGCCCTCAAGGATCTTCTATTCTAGTTGACAATAAAGGACATAAAGAATGAGGACATAACTAAACATGGACTTTAGCCTGCTCTGGGGGCTGATAGCTGGAGTGTCAGCTCTGCAGGGGCTCCAAGAAGGGTAAGTCCAGCTGGGGAAATGGCTCAGTGGATAAATCACCTGCCCCACAAGTCAGAGGACCAGAGTTTAGATTTTAAAAAATGTAAAATCTGGCTTGCAGGGCAACTCTGTGTAATCTCAACAATCAGGAAGCAGAGATGGGAACCAAGGGCAAACCAGATAGCTAGACTAGCTGGAATATAAAAGCTGTGGGATCAGTGAGAGACCCTGACTCAATAAATAAAGAGTGGTAGAGGAAGCTATCGAACATTGACTTCGGGCCTCCTTACTCCCACATATGCACACACACCCTCACACATGTGCCCATGCATACATGCACACCACATACATACACACAGTACGTAGAGCTAGCTAGTCATGCCCCACACATGTAACTGGAAGGGAGAAAGTGTGTAAACAATATCACAGCCCATCATTCAGGTGAGGCTTGTAGCTGCTGTATGGTAGTTAATCTATAGACCTGCTTTACGGTCTTACATTTTCTGTTTTCTTAAATTTAGGTCAATGCACATGGTACCACATTTTGCTTTGCTCAAAATTAATTATACCTAAGGGATGAGTGTCCACCTGGCAAAAATCAAGCCCTGTGCTTTCCAGTGTCTGTGGCTTCTGTCCTCCCAGGGTTGTCTCTGCACTGACCCACAGTGCATGATTCCTATCTGAGATAATGAGCAATGGCAGTCACAAACCACAAAAGAAGAAGCTGAGATCCAGGCAGAAGGAAGGTGTGTGTGTGTGTGTGTGTGTGTGTGTGTGTGTGTGTGTGTGTATGTATGTGTGTGTGTGTGTGTATGTACATATGTATGTGAATGTATGCTATATATGCATGTGTTGTATTTGTATGTGTGTGTATAAGTACATGTGTGTATATGTGTGTGTGTGTGTGTGTGTGTGAGAGAGAGAGAGAGAGAGAGAGAGAGAGAGAGAGAGAGAGAGAGAGAACGAAAAGGCGACTTCAGATGCTCTTCCTCAACATACTACATCTTGTGTTTTGGGGCAGTCTCTCACTAGCCTGGAACTGACTCATAGGTTCAGGTTGACCAGAGAACCCAAGAGATCATCCTGTCCTGATGTCCACAGTCCTAAGATTACAAGTGAGATATCTGGCTTTTAGAAGTAAATTATTTTTAAAGACCGGAATTAATTTGTAAGAGGTTGGATTGGTCCCAAAACTCCTGACCAGTAAGCTAGCTTACCTCATAGAACACACTATCACTCACGAAGGCATATTCAAACTTCCACAGAAAATGGGGAGTTAAAATAGGTATATAATTCACTATCCAACATCCATAGGCCCTGATATGTTAGAAACACAGAAAATTTTAAACCTTAGAAAATTAAAATTATTCATATATCAGTTATTATGAAGCCAGTGAGGTCTAGAACAAACTTGATAATTAAACTAGTATTTATACGGGGGTGGGGTGGGAATATTCCCCCCCTTAGTGAGAGAAATAAAGACTGTGCATACCCATCAATCTAGTACATATTTTGCTGTGAATTTGGAATGATTTTGTTGGTGAAATTTCAGAAAGTGGCTGAATATCCCTGTATCTGAGCAACAGATGACCCCAGTTCTCTTACAAATAAATGGAGGTAATAATGTTTTATGCTTTGTAGATTTTTAATTATAGTAATTATAATGTTCAAAACAGGCCCTAAAGGATACTATCATCTGTGTGAGTCATGGTTATTGCTATCATTTCTTTTATCCTTGGTAACTTGTTTTACAATGAGTATTTTATGTCCGATCTTTGAATTGTTCCTTTACAACCATGTCCTAAGTATCTTTTTTGTGCATTTGTTTGTTTGTTTGTTTGTTTATTGAGACAAGGTTTCTCTGTGTAGACCTGGCTGTCCTGGAATTTACACTATAGACCAGGCTAGACTTGAACTCAGAGATCTGCCTGCCTCTGCCTCCTGAGTGCAGGGATTAAAGGCATATGCCACCACCGCCAGGCCTAAGTATCCATTTTTAAGCGTGTGAAGCACAAAAGATACCAAATAAAGTAGGGAAAGCTGGAAGAGATAATTAGGAATAGTCCCCTTCCCCCCAAGCCAGGCTTCTGAAAACAAACAGCAGCCTATGGCCCAAATGTGACCTGTCATCCCTTTGTAGAAATAACAAACTAAACATGCATTTCACATTTGAAATGGACAAAAAATAAATGAGAGGAATAGTAGTATTTCATAATATTTTTAAAATCACACGTAAAACTCACATTTGGGTGTGCATACATAGAATTGGAAGCAAGACCACAGTCACCAATATGTTGAGTTTGATAAATGGCAGAAGTGAATAGTCACTGAGGAGGCTATACACAATTTTGCAAAGACAAGTCACTTTCCTGCCCAGCCCTGCCTAGGTAGGTCACATACTCCCTGGTGTTCTCAATGACTCTGGCTCCTGATTGAGTTGCTATATGCCTTCCATACCCAGTCATTCTAATAAACCCATCCTCCCAGCTCCCAAGATGACCTTGGACTTGGACTATTTTGGCTCTCCCCTCTTTATTGCAGAATTTGACCCTCCTTGCTTCCCTTATTACTTCTTCAATACATGCTATCTTCTACTTTTCCCAGTTCCAAGAGTTGAAGCTCGGTACCTGATTTATGGCTGATGTTGTAACCCGAGGGAGACAGGGCTGTTGGAAACTCATTTCCTTCCCATTGTTATTTTAGCTATGTTGAAGACGCCAAATCTGGGCAGAAATAAGTCAGCCGTAACTGTTTCAAAAATCTGTATTTTCAGACTGTATGCCCCTCCCCTCACTTAGCTGTGCATAGATAAATCTGGGGGTGGGTCTGAGACAACCCGAATTCTCCCTCAGAGCTGCTAGCTAGGTCCTGATGGAAATGGCACATAGTGCCTAAAGTGGGAGTCAGTTACCTAGATGCCACAAGGGTCTTGATTTGCATGCACAAAACTAAGTCTCTTTATCTCCCCTTTCCTGCAAGATACTATGTTTTTCTTTCACCCCACAGTGATTTTAGTGGGAAGTTCAGCTTGGGGTAGGGAGAGGTAAATTGAGAAGAGATTTGAGTTATCTGAGAACCCATAACAAAAGAACATTGTCTTTGAGTCTCTTGGGTAAAGCATACTTTGGAGTCTTTTAGAATGGCGTATAGAAAGAGAACATTTTTCCACTTCTGAGCCTAATTATATAACTGAATAATTAATTGGCCAACCACACCTTGACCTTGGCAACAGTTGGAGCTGCAGCTCCATGGCCTCTAATCATTATTATTTGATAAGTGATCACCCTCAACACTCTCATCAGTGCGGTATGGGCAGACACAGCCTGTCACAGTTTTGGTAGTCTGAGGCACAGCATCCACATGCTTAAGGGATCACCCCAGAGCAGTGACAGAGTTAAGAGTGTGAGAACTGTTTGATCTGTCACCTCCAAGCTGTCATGCTTCCCCTAAATGAGGATGGTTGGAGCTTTCTCAAGTATCAGGCAGCTAGTCAGCTCCATCAACTGTGTTGCACCCCACTATAAAAGAGTGCTTACCCAGGACCTGTAGAGATGGCTCAGGGGTCAAGAGTACTGGCTGCTTTTGGAGAGGACTGGAGTTTGGTTCCCAGAACCCATGTCAAGCAGTTCACAACCTCCTATAACTCCAGCTCCTCCAGGTAATCGAACACCTTCTTTTGGCTCCATGGCCGTATGTACACACACACACACACACACACACACACACACACACACACACACACACAAGATTAAAATCTTAAAAAAAAAAACCACCTCTCACCTGTAATATAGATCTGTTCAAGAAAGTCTCTGACAGTATGTTATTGATGCATTCATGAGTACACATATTTTTTTAAACAGATATCTGCAGACATAATAGTATCATAAAATAACTTTCAAACATTACATACCAAAGCATGTTAATGATAACTGGTTTAAATTTGAAGGTTCATGGGAGTCATAGAGACTGTTCTGGGCAATTTGTTTAATCCCATAGCTAGTGTGATTGCAAGGTCCAGGTCAGGATGGGGTCTGCAACACTGTCAACTCCCTCACCTTGACTCTTATATCTATTCACTTTCCACAATACTCCTCACTGGCACCCTTTCGCATTTGTGAATGCAGAAGATATTTAGGGTAATAATTTCCAAATGCTTACAGCTCTCTGGAAAACACCACTTCTGCTAAGTGGTGGAAATAGGTTGGTTGTCTGTTGTTGAGGCAGACCAAAGCTCTGCTTCCACTTCCGGGTGAGTTAGCTCAGATATGGGGAAGCTAGGAATCCACGCTGTTGTCATCACCCATGTTCCCACTCACATGACCCAACACACGCACCTTGAACTCTTAAGTTGTGTTTTAGGTCTAGTCCTTATGGAAATATCCATTGCTTTAGAATCTGGTTCAAGAAGATATCCTGTGCATCTGAGCCGATGGGTGAGGGTGGGGTGGAGTATTGGGGAGGGTCTCTCCTCCCTTTCTTTCTCTGAGAGCTGGTCATTGAGTGGTTAACATATGGTGGTACTTACAGATTATGCTAATGTATTGTCCTAATCTGAATGGCTGTCACCGTGATTTGCATAATAAAACAGTATATGAAAGGTAGATGGGTTAAGGTAGCAATCTGGTTAAAGTGAACCACAGGTTTTAAGTGCAGAATCCTTTTGAGAACACCAGAAATCAGTTTCCTTTGTAATAGGATCTGAAACAGCCTTCTAGTCAACAAGGAAGAAAGGAAGAAGGACGGACTACCCACCTGGAATAGACTTTTTTTTTGCTAGATACCATGCTTAGAAATTTAATATTAATTTTTTAAAAAGCTTTATTTATTTTTTTTTATTTTCTATGTATAAGTGTTTTACCTGCATGTGTAGCTCTGCACCATGTGAATGCAGTTCTCACAGATGCCAGAAGGGGGCATCATATCCCCTGGGACTGGAGTTAGATATGGTTGTTAGCAGCCATATGAGTTCTGGGAATCCAATGCAGTTCCTCTGGAAGAGCAGCCAGTGTTTTCTACCACTGTGCCATTTAAATGTACATTTTAAATACATACTATTAAATATTTTTTATTATGGTGCATCTTAATGCATTTTCTCAATTGCAAGTTTTATTTCTTCAGCAAGAGTCTCCTACCTAAAACATCTAATTCCATAATTGGTACAAACAGTCACTGCTTTATCAGTCCCATAACATCTAATTAAATTTAATACAATAGTTACAGACTAACTGGCTAAATCACAAACTGCTACCTAAACAAGTAAGCCTGTGTCATTTCCTTTCTCCATCCCCTTCATGTTGTGGTTAGCATGGAGCATCTAAAAACAGTTTTGTGGAATGCACTTCTAATAGTCTCCGAAACATGTTTCCTTTCTCCTTAAGAGTCACAGGACATAGCTAAACATTTTTTCAGTAAAATTATGAGCCCAAGGCTTCTCACAGTAAAATGTCCATCAAAGGGAGTATAAAGACCTATTTTAGGAGAAACAATCACCTCTCTGCTGTTGTGTTTGTCTGATAATCTCTCTGAGATGAGGGCTCAAAAGGACAGGAGTGGGGTGCCAATGAGAAATGTCAATGAGAAACTGTATCTAATTGTTCCTATTCAGGGTAGATTTCCAGGTAAAGTCTACTTTAGAAAGTGGAAGGAGGTTCAGAGCTGGTTATCTACCTGTTAAGTATTATCATATTAGTCCTGACATCTGGATGTGCATCATCATTTCAGTGTGTGCCACACTTCAAAGAGGGAGGGCAGGAAATCAATATAAATGTTTACTTTATTTCTGTTTTTGTTTTTCAAAACAGGGATTCTCTGTATAGCTTTGCACCTTTCCAGGATCTCGCTCTGTAGACCAGGCTGGCCTCGAACTCACAGAGAACTGCCTGTCTCTGCCTCCCAAGTGCTGGGATTAAAGGCATGTGCCACCACCGCCTGGCTAAATCAATATAAATTTTTATAGTATCAAAATGCATGTTAAAGTGTAGAGAACCTTTAGAAATCACTAGTTGGTCACTGTTGTACCTCTTTTCTCCCCTAGACCCATGATGGTTGGATCATCCTGTGTCTGCACACTCCTGGTGTTGGGAGTTCTTGCCTGATAAAGTGGCATTCCAAATATTTAAAATGTTCTATTTATGAGAAAGTTATTTTCTGTGAAGTTGAAATCTACACCTCCATCTTTCCCACTCATTCTTAGCCACCTCCTTTCATCCATGTTAGGATGTGATCATTTTCACTTCCTCTTTGGCAATCAGCATATGCTAATTAGCACATTATCAAGAATTCCCTGAGGTCCATAGCTGTGTGGATTTTAGGCTTAAATTAGCATGATACATGCTGTCTCTGTCTCGGCAGTAGGTCTTCTGTGTGAGAGCCTTGCCCTCATCCCCCAGGAGGAGCCTGGAGAGCAGTTGGTATAGACAGAGACTTCTCTACCTCAGAGGGCAGAACCATGACAGTTAAGTCAAGAAGTTGGCTCAAAAATGGCTCCCTCTGTCAAGTTCTTCAAGACCCTTCTCTCAGGTGACCAGTTTTGATCTCTACCAGGGGCCTCCTTGACTGAGGAAACCATGAAATAGCATCCAGTTTGAATTAGTTCTGAGTCGCTTGTGTATTAGAATGGGTTTCATGGCACATCTCTCACATTGGTTAAAATGAAAATGGTGAATTAGAGACCCAAGTGGGAAGAATATAAATTAATGTACTTATTATTTTACCTGCTACTTATGTGGAAGAAATGGACATAATATGCATGCAAACGTGGAATTTTGACTATCACATGCATTGCTTGGTTTTGAGAGTCTTAGGATTAATCTGTAAAATGGACTCTTATGGCACAACTAAATTGCCTTTCCCACCATTGTTAACTTTTTTTCTCAAGACACATTGCACAAAACCATGGAAACAGCTAAGCACCCCTCCATCCCCTTTACCTTTACATTACCTGGTCATTCAGTTCCTACTTTCTCCTAGACCTCATTTTTCAGAATGCTATCCCCACAGGTCACCTTGTGTACACCCCTGCCTCTGTCCTTCTCTTCCAAGGTGACACAAGTCAATTTTTCACTTGGAAGAAGTATTTGGGCAGAAGGAACACAGGTTATTTTAACAGTAACTGGAGAGAAATGTTTTTAGTCAGTGTTGATTAAAATGTGACAGCCAATAGAGTTCCAAAAATAATGCTTTTAAGTGAATAGGTGATTGAATAGGCGATTAAAGTGATTTGTGGGGGTTTTAATCTTCTCACCAACACAATATTGTTTTCAGTCTTTGGATTAGGGCTCAACTACAGACTGTCTGCTCCCAGGTTGTCCTTGATGGAGTGTACTACTTCCCTTCTGTAATTACTTTTGTAAGGTTAGAATTGATGTGGATGTTGGGATCATAGATACAAAGGAAAATGACTGCCCTCTGTGTATCCTTGTATCTGTAATTTAAAGCATAAACAGGGCAGAGACAATGTCATGTATGGTTTGACCCAGCTGTCACTTTGAAAGGGAGACTTGGGCATTTTATGTTTTCTTTGCATCCTTTTTTTTTTCTTCCTGTGTAGTTGGGGCAAGGAGGGGAGTCCTTGAGAAGGAAGATCTAGTTTTGCAATATTGTGATGGAGGAAAAGCTTGGTTGGCCCTTCCTGGCTTTGGAGTCCGATAAGTAGGCACAGAGGCATCATGGAATTTTTAGAAACTGGATGTCAGGCTCAAAGATGGCACAGTCCCACCTTACACATTAGCCATGTCCCTTAATGCTCCTCAGCCCTGCTCCAGTCTTTCCCTAAGCTTCAGCTCTGCCTCTCTTCCCAGCCTCTTTCTGTTTCTATGAAAGTCCATCTTCTTCTGTTGTGGTATTGTGTTCCCCAAAATATTGTGCACTCTAATAAACTTATGTGGGGTCAGAGACTGAACAGCCACAATATTAAACATAGAGGTTAGGCAGTGGTAGCACACGCCTTTAATCCTAGCATTCCAGAGGCAGAAATCCATCTATTCAAGGATACAGCCAAGCATGGTGACTCACGTCTTTAATCCCAGGAGTGATGACAGAAAGCAAAAAGATATATAAGGCATGAAGACACGAAACTAGAAGCATTTGGCTGGCTAAGCTTTTAGGCTTTGAGCAGCACAGTTCAGCTGAGATTCATTCTGGATAAGGACTGAGTGGCTTCTAGTCTGAGGAAACAGGATCAGCTGAGGAACTAGCAAGGCAAGGTGGCTGTGGCTTGTTCTGCTTCTCTGATCTTCCAGCATTCACCCCAATAACTGGACTCAGGTTTGATTTTATTAATAAGACCTGTTAAGAATCCTGCTACATTCTTCTCCACATGGTATGTAAACCTGATAGCAAACCTTGGGAAGATCATTTCTTTCTCCTTCAGGTGAGCTGCATTGACTGTACTTATATGACTGAACTCTGGGGAAAATCAAAAGCTATGACCAGTAAGGTGTCAGGAACAAAAGAAAGTTCATTGTCCAAACAGCAGTTCATTATCAGGAAGATAGTGTCTATATTTCTTGTATACCATTTCTTGTCTTTGCTCAGTAAGGATGAAGGGCTTGGGTTACTGTGAACTAAAACAGGGTGTTGAGGTGACTTGAGTAGAGATGGAGGAGAGTTGAAGTGATACTTCAAATCTATTTATTTATTTATTTATTTATTTATTTATTTATTTATTTATTACATTTCTTGAGACAGGTTTTCTCTGTGTAACCTTGGCTGTCCTGGAACTTGCTCTGTAGACCAGGCTGACCCCAAACTCACAGAGATTTGCCTGCCTCTGCCTCCCAAGTGATGGGATTAAAGGCATGTGCCACCACCGCCCAGCTGAGACCTGAGACTTCAAATTTCTTATGTGCAGATGCTAGCTAAGAGCGTTTCTCAGCTGATGTCCCCTGCAAAGGATAGGGGAGTATGTATGCATGTGTATGGGCATGAGGGTATGGACGTGGTGTGATGTTGTGTGAATGGGGGTGTGGCTGTGGATATGATGTGACATGAATGGCCATTTGGAAGGAGCTCTTGAACTGTGCGGAAAATATTTACAGTATTTCCACATATTTTTTTTCCTTAAAATTTTCTCCCACATCCCTTGTTCCTCCAGTCTAAATGCTTGTCATGCTTCTGTGTTTGATGAAACTCACATTTGGATTCTGATTGTGTTATTAATTTCAGCTGCCTGAAAAGAAAGCTGAATGTACTGAAAAACTACTCAGAAACCCATCTCCTTGAAGGAGATGTTGCAAATAGGGGTGTACATGTGTTTCCTTTGCAGTTGTACAGGGGAACTCTGACATTGGTTGAATTTCTCCCTCTGAGGACATGTGTCACCTGTAATGTCAAGTAGTTATCCTCTGCTTACCCATGGACATCAGCTCCCTGAAAATGGAACGACTCACCATTACAGGGAATGGTGCACCGGCATGGGCCTCTGCTTGTGGGTCTTATTTTCTGTGTTGAAGATTCCCTTCAGGCACTGTTTAAGAATAGATCTTTCAGCGATGATTCATTTCTGTAGAAAAACAAAACTATTGGCAAAAGAGCTTAAAGAAACTGAATGAGAACTCCTGCTTATCCAGACAGATAGCCAATGTAAAGGAAGACAAAAGGACTTGAGAGATGGCTCAGAGTGCAAAGCACTTCTGCTCTCTCAGAGGACCTGGAGTTGGTTCTCAGCACCTCCATCAGGTGGCTCACACCTGTGTTTAGCTTCAAAACCAGAGGCCCAGATGCCCTCTTCTGGCCTTCACAGGCACCTGCACATACTTGTTGCAAATAAAGTCAGGCAGGCAAAACACCCACTTACACACAATGTAATATTATGAATAATTAATCTTTAAAATAAGAGCAAATATGTTCCTAAATGCTTTTGTGTGTTTTTATAGTCCTCACAATACTGACACCAGCTTACTAGAGAAACAGACGTGGAGAAGTGAAGACTACTTAGATTTAGAAAGCGGCAATGGAAGGGCTCCAATCCTGGTGTCTGGCTCACCTTCACACTCTTTGTGTCATGTGTAGCCAGACATCAAGGTTATTCTGCACATCATAAAGCTGCAAAATTTTGGAAAATACCAAGATAGGAATTACTCAACCCTTTCCTCCATCCAGATGTTGATCTGAGAGAGGAGGGGTAACACACATTTGGTAGAGCAACTGTGAAGCTCCCATTTTTGTGCTAAGTTGCCTAAGATTTAAGCAGATATATCTGCTCCAAGAAATGAGACTTGATTCTGTCCCTTTGTGACTGAGAAGCTGGCAAAGCTGGCACGTGTCCCTAAGAACCCCAGTGTAACTACCAAAACACTAAGAATTTCCAATCTCTGTGCAGGGAGCAAGTGATGCCGGTGCTTATAGTTCAGTTCTGTGCACTCTGAAATCATCCCCACAGGCCTAGGAGTCATTATTTTCTTCCTTCCTTCCTTCCTTCCTTCCTTCCTTCCTTCCTTCCTTCCTTCCTTTCTTCCTTCCTTCCTTCTTTTCTTTCTTTCTTCTTGGTTTTTCAAGACAGGGTTTCTCTGTGTAGTTTTGGAGCCTTTCCTGGAACTCACTCTGTAGACTGGGCTCCTCAAACTCAGAGATCTGTCTGCCTCTGCCTCCTGAGTGCTGCTGGGATTAAAGGTGTGCACCACCACCACCTGGCCAGGCCTGGGAGTCATATGACTTCTGTGGAGGCCAGACAAGGTAGTCCAAAAAGTCACCCATATACCTTCTGGAAGCATCATCTCTGACCTCTGCCTCATGCTGAATTGCTTTCTGACTATTGATCTCCTAGGCTTAGCTGTTCACTTCCTCCCACACTTCTGGTCAACCCAGCCTGCTCCTCTTGGCAGGAATTGTCTGGTGTAAAAACATCCTGGTTGTGTCCTTCACAGCTTCAGTCCTGTCTCTGGGACCCTTCCACAATGGTTCTTCCAGGTTGGGGTGTAAGGTCCTTTCATAGGTCTTTTTTAAGTCAGCTGAAATTTATCACAGAACCAGTAGGAAATGTGTTAACCGGAGACAAGCTGCAAAACTTAAAATGATGAATCTTCGCAACCCATTATTCTGTGTTTTGATTTTTTTGAGATTTAGTTTCTCATTTTCTATAGCATTTCCTACATTGTAAATGAGGCTCCTGAATAAACATTAATGTTTATTTCAGTACTTTTATATCAGATTGCTCCTGAGAATATGATTATTTTATCTTTTATAACTTAGGTAGTTCTATTTTGTAGAGATGCTATCAATGTATAAATATATGTAATATATTTATGTATATAACTATGTCATTTAAAAAGTTTTATGTTTGAAACCTACTATTAACCCTCTTACAGATTTTTAGCTGATTTTTCCCCCCCAGAGAGTGTTGTTTTATTGAGTTTTTGTTTCACAGAACTTAAAATTCTCCATCTCCCTTGGTCACTGCTACCAGGATTCCCCTGCTGAAGTTCATTCCTTGAGTTTCTATTCTCCAGCTCAGCAATTTACTCATTAGACACTGCATGTTTGTTCCCTTGGTATTATTTTTCAAAACATGAAAACAGTATTTGAAAGTCTGATATCAGTATTACCTATTTACTCCCCTGCTTAGGGACTTTGGTGTGGGGTGCCTTTGAAGAGCCATGGAATGGATTCTGTCTTCAAAAAAATGTTCGCTCCACAAATTCTCCCTTTGAGGGCTCAGTGGTAAACTTTCCTGTCTCGCTGGCCAGAGATCCGATCCCGGCAACCTCTGAAGGGAGAGGAGACAGTTTAGAGAGCTGTTTACTGGGTGATTCCAGGAGAGGAGAGGAGATGGCTCCATGCAGTCAGATAGTTTACATGATCATTCTCATGTTGAGCCCCTTTAGTCACCAAAGTTGGGATTTATTTGTGGACTAAAAGATCACAAACCACATGCATACAATGAATAATTATGCATAATGTACTTACTGTATACTAAAAATGACAGCCAAAAGAGTGATTAAAAATAAGTCATGTTTTATAATTATGAAATACAAATATTATGACTATAATGATAGATTATGTTTTGTTATATATAATTATATTATAAATTTATAATCTTAGATAACCATATAATCTATATAATTCATATTATATTTTACATAATATATGTAATTTTAATATTCTTTTATTTTTCAGTGTGATCTAAGTTTTTGCATAGTTTATTTTATTTATGCTTATAAGACTTTGGAGTAAGAATTGTAACTTGAATAGGATAATTAACTTTTTCTTCAAAACACATTTATCATTGGAGCCAAGAATTGAATTTGGCAAAATCCTTCATCTTAACTGTCAAGAACACTACTAGTTTATAGTGAGACAAAAATATTGAAAAGGATTTAATGCCTTCATTGTGTTTAGAACTCTATTGTGGAGAGAGTAAATAAGTAACATACATTGAACGCTACAAATAAACTATTTTTTAAAATTGGGGGATGAATAGTTTTATTTTTTATTTTTCCCCTTTTATTAAAAGTAGATTATTTCTCACACAAGATATCCTGATTATAGTTTCTGCTCCCTCACTTCTTCCCAGTTCCTCCCCAGGTTTTTCCCCCTCCAGATCTACTCCCTGCCTATTATTAGAAAAGAACAGGCTTCTAAGAGATAACAACATAACATGACAAAATAAAAATATAAGATATAACAAAATCATCACATTAAAGTTGGACAAGGCAACCCAACAGAAGGAAAAGAGCCCCAAGAGAAGGCACAAGAATCAGAGACCCACTTGTTCACACATTCAAGAGGTCCATAAAAATATGAAACTAAAAGCTATAATGTGTGCACAGAGGACCTGATTCAGACTATTGTAGGTCCTGTACTTGCTGCTTCAATCTCTGTGAGTTCATATGAGCTTTGCTCAGTTGATTTAGAGGGCATTGTTCTCCTGGTGTCCTCCATTCACTCTGGTTTCCATATTCCTTGTGACTCCTGTTCTGCAGGATCCCCTGAGCTCTAGGGGGAGGGATTTGAAGGAGACATCCCATTTAGAGCTGTATGTTCCAAAGTTCCCCTGTCTACATGATGTCTGGCTGTGGGTCTCTGCATGTTTTCTCATCTGATTCTGGAGAAAGCCTTTCTAATGATGGCTTAATAAGGCACTGATCTATGAGTATATCAGATTATCATTAGGAATCATTTTATTGCTATTTATTTATTTATTTATTTATTTATTTATTTATTTATTTACTTACTTACTTACTTACTTACTTACTTACTTACTTACTTACTTACTTACTGCCAGTGGTATTTGGTTTTACCCTGGGTCTCTGGGTTGTCTAGTCTTTGGTTGTTGGCTACCCAAGTAGTGTCAGGTATGGATTTCCTCCTGTGAAGTGAACCTTAAGTCAAATCAGACATCAGTTGGTTACTTCCACAAGCTTTGTGCTCTCATTATCCTAACATATTTTGCAGGTAGGACAGATTGTGAATCGAAGTTTTTGTGGCTGGGGTTGTGTTTATGTTTATCCTTTGGTCATCTGCATAGAACCTTCCTATATCAAAGACACTAGAACATGGTGGTGAAAGTTCTGTGTAGGCACCAGCTTGATCTCCCCATGTTCAATGAGTTATGCAGCTTTGTCTTTAGCAATAGGGCCTTGCTATCAGTTTGTAGAGAGCAACTATTATCTTGGCAACAGCCTGAGTTGTTTGGGGATTTCCATGGGACCCCTTTGGCCAAGAGCTCAACTGGATATAAACCCAGTACCAGTACTGGAAGCTTCATTTGGTGACAAGAGATGGCCTGTTGGGACTCTGTCCCCCTCATGATTTGGAGACTTCATTAGGATCACTTTCATATATTTTAGGAGATTTCTACTATACTAGTTTCCCATACAACCACATCTAATGCCTCCCAATTCTATCTGTATCTCTCCATATTTCATCCCTCAGCCCACCTGATCCTCTAGTCCAGCCCTCTCAACTCCAGTAAACCCATCTATTCTATTTCCCCCTCCAAGGGAGATCCATGTGTCACCTCCTACTCCCTTCCTCTATACCTAGTCTCTCTTGGACTATGGATTGTAGCTTTTTATCATTTATTTAGTAGCTAATATCCATGTATAAGCAAGTATTTATCTTTCTAGCTCTGGGTTAGTTCACGCAGGATGATTTTTGTCTAGTTCTATCCATTTGCCTACAAATTTCATGATGCCATTTTTTTAATAGCTGAGTATTACTCCAAATGTACTTTTTTAAAAAAATCCATTCTTCTGTTGTGAAACATCTAGGTTATTTCCAGTTTCTGGCTATCATGAATAGAGCAGCAAAGAATATGGTTGAGCAAGTGTCCTTGTGGTAGGATGAAGCATCCCTTGGGTATATGCCCAAGAGTGGTATAGCTATGTCTTGAGCTAGATCAATTCCCATATTTTGGAGGAACCACCACACTGATTTTCATAGTGCCTGTACAAGTTTGAACTCCCAACACCAGTAGAAGAGTGTTCCCCTTGCTCCATACCCTTGCCAGCATAAGCTATCATTTGTTTTATTGACCTTATACTCTGTCTTATACTCTGACAGGTATAAGATGGAATCTCAAAATAGTGTTGGTTTTCATTTCCCAGATGGCTAAGGATATTGAACATCCCGTTAAGTGTTTCTCAGCCATTTGAGATTCCTCTACAGAGAATTCTCTGTTTAGATCTGTTCCCCATTTTTAATTGGATTACTTGGTTTCTTGATATCTAGTTTCTTGAGCTTTTTATATATTTTGAATATTAGTTATCTATCAGATATGAAGTTGGTAAAAATCTTTTCTCATTGTGTAGGCTGTCATTTTATCCAAATGACAGGGTGTTTTGCCTACACAGCTTTTCAGTTTCAGTTTTCAGTCCATTTATTAGTTGGCGATCTTATCGCCTGCACTAACAGTATTCTGTTCAGAAAGTTGTCTTCTATACCAACAAGTTCAAGGCTATTCTCTACTTTTTCTTCTATCAGGTCAGCATATCTAGTTTGGAATTGAGTTTGTACGGGGTGGTAAGTATGGATATATTTGCATTCTTCTGCATACAGACAACAAAACGACCTGTAAATATACTGTTACTAGAAGATACATGCAGGCATGATGAGACAGCTCAGGCAGAGTTTCCTATGACATCATCACCTGTTTGCACTGTAACATGGGTTTTGGCATTGCCTCATTATAGAGCTCAACCTAAAACATGTGTTCATGGAAGGATCCTTGAGTTTCATTATGTAGCCTAGACTGGCTCAAAGCCCTTCTGCCTCCCCTCCATCTCCCACATACTAGCATCACATGTGTGTACCACCATATCCAGAAAACAAATGCTTTTGACACTGTCATGTATTTATATCGATGATAGGGATGTTGTCCTTTGCTTAGGGAATAACCATCTGAGAATATTTCATGCAGAGAAAGACAAAGTAACCATCTCTAGATCTTTCTAAAGACTTTCCTGTGCATTGTCATCAAAGTGCCCAGTTCCTTTAGCAGCCTTTCACTCATCCCCCTGAGGTGCTGGATTCCTCAGAGCCTCTTCATTGTTTGCATTTGGTCTTGATTATCAGCCCTGCTTTGTGTAGTTATGTTTCTATTATTCAGCCTTAAGGCTGTGTGAATCTTGTCTGTTTTGCAAATATAATCAAAGGCTTTTTCTAAGTCAAACTTGCACCATTCAAGTATGTTTCACCTACTTATCATGTAGATGAAGTGATTGACAGAGTTAAGTTTTTGCTTTCCCAGGGGTCTTTTAGTAAAATATATATTTGGGTATATCTGTCTAAAAATGAATTCATTCATACCTTTTCTGTTCCAGCCCTATATCTTAAATTGGCTTTATTTCTAGGCAAAGATGTTAATTATTAGCAACTAATAAAATATACAAATTTCCATATTGTCAAGCTGAATATATTAATGTCCTGTTGAAAACTTTAATGATAACTGTAGCTAGAAATTTCTCTGGTCCTGCCAGCCCCACAGTCCCACAGCCCACTTATAAAATAATCACTCAGAAGCTTGTATTAATTATAACTGCTCGGCCATTAGCTCAGGCTTATTACTGACTAGCTCTTATACTTAAATTAACCATGATTCTTATTTATGTTTAGTCATGTGGCTTGGTATATTTTCTCAATTCTGCCTTGTTATCTTGCTTCTTTTGTGTCTGGCTGGTGATTCCTGGTTCAGCCTTCCTCTTCCCAGAATTCTCTTTGTCTGCTTGCCCTACCTATATTTCCTGCCTGGCTACTGGCCAATCAGCATTTTATTTATCAACCAAACAGAGCAACACATAGTCACAGCATACAGAACGACATCCTACAGCAGAGAGCATCTTTATATAAATGAGTTTTATGTTATATTAACACCAGGGAACAATTTACAGCATTGCCTCAGTGTCATTTTGGTATGTTCTGGATATGGTATGGTTGCCTTGTGTTGTGGTTGAGAACACACCTATACATTTTTATCAAACCACAGTATTCATGTATTTTCATGGTACACATAATAATTATATACATTATATACATAGTGTAAGACTCAGATCATAGTCACAGTAAAAATCAATTCAATAAACATTTCCATCTCTCTAAATATTCATTTTTTTATTTTTTGTGTTCTTCAAGTAATTTTTAAATCTACTATAGACAATTTTAATATTTTCCCCACTGCACTCAGGAAGAACCAAAGATAATCATTAAACTATTTCTGTTCTCTCTTCCCTTTCTTCCTCCAGTGTTTTTTTTTTAATTTTTAAAGATTGTTTTATGTGTATGTATGTTTTGCAGACATAGAAGTCTGTGTATCATGTACTTGCAGTGCCCACAGTGACCAGAAGAAGGTACCAGGTCCCCTGGATCTAGAGGATTTCCCAGTGGGTGCTGGGAAGTGAACCCAGGTCCTCCGGGAGAACAGCCAGTGCTCCTAAGCCCTGGGATATCTCTCTATCCCCACACTTTCAGTTTCTATTCATCATTTATCCATTTCCCTCTGTGAGGTTGACTAATTAGTTTCCACAACTGTGTGAGAACATGCAATATTTTTTCTATATTGAGCTCATTTTTCTGAAGGCATTGAATCCAGTTCTATCTACATGGCTGCAGATAACTGAATTTGATTTTGTTACAGCTGAATAATAATATCTATATATCACTGTTCCTTATCATCCAGTCATTCTATGAAGGATGTCTGTATTGTATTAACTCTACATTTTATCTACAGTGGATATCATTTAATACAATGATTTCATCTCCAGTAGAAGAGTTGCTGGGACTTAAAGCATTCTACTTGTGGAGTTTTGTTTTTAGTTGAGTTTTTGGAATTTCTAAATTGTTTTTCCATCATGGCTGCACTAATGTGTGCTCCTACCAACACTAGCTAGAAAATAAGAGTTCTCATTTCTCTGCAGCTCAACATGGGTTATTTTCTGTCCTTCTGTTTACAGCTGCTTTAACTGCCACAGTGTGATATCTCATTGTACCATTGATTTGCAGTTTCCAGATGACTAGTGAAACTGAGCAGTTCTTCCATGCAGTTGATGCTTTGCATGTCTTCTTTTAAGAATGGTCTCTAGTTCTTTGGCCCATCTTAATCAGAATACTTGTCTTCAATGATGTTCAGTGCTTGAGGTCTACCTAAACTGAGTTATCAATCCTGCCAAAGGCATAGTTGGCAAAAAATTCTCCTATTTTATAGTGGCCCTCTCAATTTTGTTATTTCTTTGTCATTCAGGGGTCTCTTAATGATGCTCCCTCTTGTCTATTTCTACATTTTTTGGTCTAGGCCTTTGAGTTTCTTTCCACACTAAAGTTTTTGAAGTGTCTACTGGTACACATTCTCTAGTATATAGTAACTTTGTGGTTTCTGGCTTATCATTTACATCTTTGGTCCATTTTGAATGATGTGAATGTATGAAGAAGGGCAGGGATACAGTTTTAGTCTGCTCACGCATATCCAATTTTGCCCAAAGAGACAGGTACCTGACCACTGTGTGGTCTTGGGATTGTTGTTGGTTACCAGCGGGTTGTGTATCTCTGAGGGGTGGGAGCTGACTCTTGCTTCTCTTTTTAAGTTGTTTATTTATGTATCTACTTTTATGCCTGTGGCATATTTTTGGTTAGTATAGCTTTGTAGAGTTTTCTAAAGTCAAGTATTATCTTGACTTTTTATTGGTTAATCAATTAATTTACTTATTTATCAGCTGGGAGTCCACATGAACTTTGGAATTGAATTTTCTATGTCTATTAATAAAGTTATTTCCATTTGAATTCAAAAATGTCCACAGAACTTACAGATTATTTTGAGTATGTCATCTCTTTCATGGTGTTAATTCCTCTCTGGAGACAAGGGGTCACTTCCATTTGTGTGTGTGTCCTGTATAATTTCTTTCACAAGTATGATGATTTTTCATGAAAGTAATGCTTTTGTATTTGTTCCATTTATTCTTAAATATTTTATCTCTACATTTCTTCATGCTGTAGGAGGTGGCTTTCTTAATTTGTTTTTCATCAAGTTTTATCATTGCTGTACTCTTGCTTCTTTATCTTGATTTTACAGCCTGTAATTTTACTAAATTCATATCAACATCCTAACAATTTACTTTGTCCAGAATATATTTTAGGTTTTAACACCTTTAAATTTTAAAATTTCATGTGATTTGTTCAGTATTTTTTGGGGAAAAAAAACTTCATCTTGGATTTTTTTTCCAGCACAATTTCAATGGTCTTATAAAACATCTCTCTTTGGGAACTCAGATACCTAGACACCTGGTTAATCCATTTCTGATTTTACCCCTTTTACTTTTGACTTTTACTTACCTGGCTAATGGGTAGAGAATAAACTGACTCCCGACTTACAGGCCATGGCTACTTTTATTGCCTCTCTATGGCTATTTCTCTTCCTCTTGGTTTTACTGCCAGATTGAGTTATATCAGAATAGACATGCCTCTCCCCATTATTTATGGATGTAAGTTATAAACATTTTAAAGCAGAAGCAACTCTGTGTTTTCCGAACTAGAAATTTATTCATAGGACTGGAGAGATAGCTCCATGTTTAAGAGCACTTACTGCTCTTGGAGAAGACTCAGCTTTGGTTCCCAGTATCCACATTGAAAAACTCACAACTGCTGTAACTCCAGAAACAGGGCATCTGACACCCTCTTCTGACATCTTCAGAGACCACCACACACATAAAATAAAATAAATAATAAGAGTAAACCTCTTTTAAAAGTTATTCATAATTCCAAAACCACAGATAAGACAAATTGAAATTACCTGAGGTCAAGGAGACATATGAAGTGCATTCCATTTGTTTCTCTTGAGGCCCTGACATGGACACACACTTACACTGAATCTCTGGTCCTGACCCCAGTGTATACATTGAGACGATGCCCCTGAGATACATACATACCTATACACATATATACATACACTGAGCCCTTCCCTTGACACACACAGAGCCCCTCATTCTCTTACACACACACACACACACACACACACACACACACACACACACACACACACACACACTGAGCCTATGCAACCCCTGCATCCTGTTTCCACTTAGCCCTTGGGGCAGGGATTCCCATGCAGAAATACTCTTATCATTCTGAAGCATGGGCAAGACAAATGTTAAAAATTACAATAAGTACCTATTATTGACATTCCTGCTTGCTCACTCTGAAGCATTAGTTTTTAAAGCTGTATATCCTTTCAGATGTTTAAATTCAGAGTGTCTGTTCTAACAACTCCTCACTGTGTCTCCTTGCCTGTGCAACCCTACTTCACACACTAAGAACATGAACTCCTAGGATGGTTACTAAGTCTGGTGATGAGTGAATCTGATTGGTCCAGAAGAACATAATTCTGCTGTTTCCTTGACCCTGCTGTCAAAGTCTAGTAAGGGATGTACATGCACTCTTGTTTCATGTTGGAAGCATGTCTAGAAGGAGTGAGGACTTCATGGCTGAAGTTGAAAGTATGTTAGTTTTCCAGTGTTGAAAACAGGGCAATAAAAACCCTTCTTTCCACACTGTTTTTCTTAGAAGTAGTTGCTTTATACCCAACCCACTCTTGGGTTCCATTGTGACACCTATTAGTGATTCACTCATACATGTAGCCATATGATCTCATGGTGTGGAGAGACAGAGGCCTGAATGTCATTATTTGAAAGCTGAACTTTCACCATTTCAGAAAGGAAGTCCACTTTTCTCCTGATACAGGTGTGTTTTTTCTTTAAAGAAAAAGTCACACGTGGCAGTGTACACACAGTCATTTTATTCCTTTCAGTGTACATTCAAACCAGTCTTATTTGAAAGTATAACAGTATAATTCACTTTTTAATAGGCTAAAAGAAAAATAAACCTAAGCTAAGAGGCACTAAAGACAGGACTGGAGACATACAGCTGTTATATGAAAAATATGCCTGTCTCACCCTTTTATTTTACCTGATGTAGGGTATTTTAAGAAAAATTACAAATGCCTTTGCAACAGGATAATTCAGACTCTAGAGAAGAATATAATGACTGCATGTGCCACCAAATAAAATACTGTGTTGGGCTTGCTGACAGGAATGCCTATAATCCCAGCACATGGGAGAATAGGGAGTGAAGATGGTGAGTTTGAGGCCTTCATAGGCTATATGCAGCAAGATCCTGTCTCCCCTTACCCCACAAAAAGGACCAGGGTTGGGGAGGAAGTAACAAGGAAAGAAACAAAACACCTTGCATTGAACCATTTGTGTCTGTCTTACCCCCCTTGTGGCTCTTAAATATTTCTTTGAGTTTTTACCACCTACATGGCTCTTCTCAGCTGTCTTTAGTTACTGTTCCATCACTGTGAATACATGGTAGAAGACACGGTGACCACAGTAACTCTTATAAGAGAAAGCATTGAATTGTGGCTTGCTTACAGTTTCAGAGGTTTAGTCCATTATTATCATGACAGGGAGCATGGTAAGCAGACATGGTGCTGGAGAAGTAGCTGAGAGTTCTGTATCCTGATGCACATGCAGCAGGAAGAGAGCACCACTGTGCTTGGCTGGAGCCTTTGAAACCCCAAAGCTCATCCATCACATACTCTAGCAAGGCTGCACATACTCCAACAAGGCCACACCTCCTAATCCTCCTCAAGTTGTGCCACTTGCTGATAACTAAGCATTCAAATACATGAGCCTGTGGGAGCCATTTTTATTCAAACCACTATACTAGCAATGTCTGGCATACAGTCTGACAAGATTGACATTTCTTCTCTATCTCAGTTCTTCATCTTGAAAACTGTTTTCATACTTCTTGATTAGGCTGCTGATAACACAGATTTTAAAAATGCTTGACATTCCTAGTGACCTTGTGTCACATATAAACCTTATGTATAGCTTACTATTCTGTTTTTCCTAGAATAATCTGTAAGGTTTGCTTTTCTGGATGTTTATATACCTAATTCATTCATTTCTCTTGCTCTTTAGCATACTATTGTTTTAAAATTATTTATTTAATCTAATGTGTACATCTATACCTGAGTATATGTATACTACATGCACGCAGTATCTGAGGAGGCCATAAGTGGACATCATATTCCCTGGAACAGGAGCCACAAATGGTTGTAGGTGCCATGTAGGTGCTACGTATAGAACCTGGATCCTCTGTAAGAAAAGTCAGTGCTTCTAACCACTGAGCCATCTTTAAAGCCCCTCTAGTTGGTTACTTTATATGACAATTCACATTTAAATTTGTATGCATTTTTCCTGTTCAAAATACTGCTGTTCTAATGCTTCTTGTCCATGTTGCCATGAACATGTGGAGGGGAGCCTCAAAGTATAGAGAAACACACAGATGGAATTGCCCTGTCCAGGAAGAACACATCTCAAGTCTAACAGCATTGCCAAATTGTTACCCATTATCAAACCCAACAATGTCCCCAGCAGCAGGTGACTGTGTCATGTTATGGGCTGTGCCCCACCCACTTTTTTTTGGGTGGGAGGGGGTTGAGACAGGGTTTCTCTGTGTAGCTTTGGTGCCTTTCCTGGATCTCGCTTTGTAGACCAGGCTGGCCTCGAACTCACAGAGATCCGCCTGGCTCTGCCTCCCAAGTGCTGGGATTAAAGTCATGCGCCACCACTGCCCGGCCCCACCCACTTTTTAGCTTGCTAACTTCTGGCAGTGTGATAGATGGTAGTCTAGTGCCACCTTTTGCAGTTACTTCTGGTTTTTTCCCTGCCTCCTTTTCTGAAGTCTCCATCCACAAATTTCTGGTGTTCTTTGCCTAGAGGACTCTGCACTCCTCCCTATCAAGTTGTGTGAATTTTTCCTGTCCCCCAGTCCTAGTTAACTCCTCCCACAGACTATGGTACTTCATTCCACTTTCAGGATGAATTGTGATCATCAAGTCCTCAACAACTAGTCCCATCTTTAAATCTTAATTTCAGTCTTCATGTATTCATTTTTTGAATATTTATTTATGTATGAGTGTGTTGTGTGTGTGTGTGTCTGTGTGTCTGTGTGTGTATGTGTATGTGTGTATTGCCTGCATGTATGCGGCCTATGTGGGTACACTGCCTGAGGAAGCCAGAAAAGGGTGTTAGAATCCCCAGAACTGGAATTACAGATGAATGTAAACCTACATGTGGGTACTGGGTACCAAACCTTAGTCCTCTGAAAAAGCAGTAGGTGCTCTTAACCACTTTGCCATTTCTATGGGCCCCACATATTAATTTTTAAGAATTATTTCACATCCATTTGAGAGGAGCTGTGGGTCCATTGCCATAGCATGTGTGTGGAAGTCAAGGCAGTCAGTTCTTTACTTTTACCTCGCATATTCTGGCCTTGAACTCACCTTGTAAGGTTTGACAGTGGATACCTGTTCCCTCTCATCAGCCTGCACGTTAGTTTTTATTCTTCATCTGTCTCCATTCAAATATCCCACTGTTCTATATTTCACCTGTTTATTGGACTGGCTCTTGTTAATTTATGTTTACTGTGGATATGTGCATAACTACATAGTTATAGCAAGCCCAACAGAGTTCTTTCACTAAGTGTCCTTACTTGGGGGTGTTTTTTGTTTTCCTGGTATTATTGATTGCCTTGTTCCTTCCCTTGCTTAATTTCTGTGCCTCTGATAATTATTTCCTACATGCACCATTAGATTTAACAGAACACTCTCATCATTTTCTAAGCACGTAGACCTTTAAAGGTACCACTGAAGAGTCCTTGGAGTCTACAGACTGCGCATGTTGCCTGCAGGTCATTGCTCTGGATACTCGATGTCTTTGTATCATTTTTCATCCTGTAACTAACTGGAAACTGGTCAGCCTTTTGCTGGTCCTGTATGGTTCCTGGGTTCTATCTGTTGAGTTTTCCTCTTGGAGGTTAGTAACTTTCTGAACAAATCTTTGTGAGGCTCACTTTTTAATGTCTTTTTTTTTTTCATTAGAGAGCATCTTTTTCTTTTTTAAATGTGCTTGGTTATATTTCCATGTTTGCATGCACATGGTAGTGTGTGTGCACGTGTGTGAACACAGAGGGCAGAGGCCAATGTCAAGTGTCTCTCCCCAATTGTAACCAACCATATTTTTTGAGACTGGACATTTCACTGAAACTGGAGCGTACTAATTTGGCGAGGCTGGTCTGCCTGGTGAACTTCATGGATCCTCCTGCCTCCACTCTCCCAGCTCTAGAATTTTAGGCATGTGCTGCCATGCCTCACTTTTATGTGGGTGCTGAGGATCCAAACTCAAGTCTTCATGCTTACATGGCATGCAATTTACCACTGAGCCATCGCCCCAGCCCTTTGCTTGGAGAATAATTATAATTTGATCTCTTGGTCTCTGATAACATTTTGAAAATCAACTTAAAATTAACTTTATTGCTTTTATTGAGGGTACAAAGATAGGTGAACATTTATCTAAGTAGCATATATGTTAAATACAAACAATAATTATTTTTGAAAGGTGATATTTTTTTCTCCATCCATTTCTCTGTCTTTCCTGAATTTCTACAAACTTGAGGCTGTCCTTTGAGAATTAGCCTCCAACTTCCTATTTATCATTTTCCAACTTTGCATTTATTTATTTTTGACTTTGTCTGACTTGGAAGTGATTTTCTAGTATCTGTATTTCAATACTTTGTAGCTTTTATATCAGTTACTAAATTTTAATATCCTGAAGTTATTTCTTATTTAAGATTCATTTTGTAGCATCTCATTCATGTTTCTGAGGGAATAAAGTTTCTAATCCATAATGAGTTACAGTTATAGTACACTTTCCTTCGACTTCCTTTTGTCTTCTGACAGCCTTCTGTGGCTTGGTTATCTTTACCTGCTCCCTTGGCTCTGGATCCCCACAGTCTGGCAATCCTTGGCTCTTGGTGCATATGTAAGCCTGAGTTACTGGGAAGATTGGTGGAAACTGTATGTATTTGATGAGGTTAATAACTGGTGGATTGACAGTTGAGAGGCAAGCCAAAATTGGTGTGTGTGTGTGTGTGTGTGTGTGTGTGTGTGTGTGTGTGTGTGTAAAAGTATTCATCAGGCTGTCTTGTCTCCAAGCCTCTTTTCTGTGTCCAGAAGAAAAGACCCCATTCTCCTACCTGACTCCACAGAACCACACCTGCCCTGTAGTTCTAGTGGCAGGTGCCCAGGGGACTGAGAAGTCAGCAATTCACACACACAGGATTTAACTTTACTACCTTTATCTTGTATTCTTTGTTTTCTATGGGGTTTTGCATCCATATCTCCTCAAGTTCAGTTCTTCATGAGAATAAATGTTGGCTCAGGCTCTTCCCTGAGGCTGGAGCAGCTTAACCATAATGGGGGTAAATGGCATATGGGAGTCCAAACGATATGTTTAGATGGATGTTCTTTTCTTGCTCTGTGTCCACAATACTTGCCCCTAGTGTCCAGAATAGAGACCAACTATCAGGGCCCCTGTGATATGAATAAATGTACGTTTTTGCAGTAACTGTCCACTATTGGCTTTTCCCTATAGCATCTTTCATTTGGAGGGATTTTCTAATATGTTTATCTTTTAGTATATTACTGATATCACAAAACAGAAAAAATATATATCCAATTCACTGCATTTAAATAGCACTCCCATGGTCCATCTGAAACCCTGGTAAGTCAAGCATAAAAATAGATTGTATTAGCAGCTACATTTCTGTTACTGCAATAAAACACCATGGCCAAGACAACTTATAGAAGAATGTATTTGAGCCTACAGTTCCAGAGGGTCAGAGTCTATGGTGGTGAGTCCAGAATAGCAGCAGGTGACAGGCATGGCGGCACCACAGCAGGAAGCTGTGAGCCCCCATCTTGGACCACAAGAAGCAGAATGAAGAGAGAGAGGGGAAAGAGGGTATGTGTGGGAGTGGTATGTGAAGAATACAGCTGAAAAATAAGGACCAGAAGAGAGGGGGGAAAGGCTATAACAAGAGATGTAACTCAGTGGCTAAATGTTTTCTATCCTGTGTAAGGTCCTATGTTTAATCCCTGGTACATTGAAGAGAAACACAAGTAATTATTGGACAGTCTTAAACAATGAAAACTTATGGTTTTAGTTTGAATGTCTTCTCTCACACATCCATGTATGCTGCTCTAAGGCAGCACCTTAATTGGGTTTTGCACACCCTTGAATTATCTTCCTGTGTTGCTAATAGACACAAATAGATGCGAAGCACGAATTAGAGCATAGTGTGTAAAAGAGAGATGGCAGATTACTTCCCATCCTTCAAGGAACCAGGGCCTGCAGGAGACACAGAAAGTGACGCAGGCTTTAAAATTGATGATGCAACCTTAGACGCCCGCTGAGAGCAGGAACTCCAGTGGCTTCAGGGCTGTGGTTTCCCCTCTCAGTTCAAGGGGAATTAGCGTGATAGATGACAGTGCAGGCAGATTGAGTCAGCTCAGGCTTTGATAGGACCTAGCATTCCTCACCATTACCTTGGGATGGTTTTGCTACCTACTTAAGGAAAACAAGAATGGATGAGATTGTCCCTTCAGGTCCATTTATTTTCATCCTAGAATTTTATAAAAAGAAATACCCTTCAGAATGAAAATTCTCACTAAAAGGTTAGAGTTGGATTTCGAGAGGATTGAGACTGTAATCATTTATTCTAAATGTTCCTGAAACCGATCTTAGCTGAGGCAAAACAGTAATGATTTTTGTGACTTGGAGACTGTGGTACATAAAATACCAAAACAATACTTTGGAGTGGGAAAAAAGTCCTATGACCTTGAGTCCAAGGTGTATAAAATGGGGAGAAAAGAAAATGGAAAAGGCTCTAAGTAGATAACAAAATATAAAGATTAACTGGTTTTTATTTTGTTTGAGAGAAATGTCTGTTTACTTTATGGAACTCTAGCAAGTATTTGGAGATAATGGCTTGGTGTAGTATTTTCTTTAAAATACATGTATTTTACTAAATAATACTTCACAAAATCACCACAATAGCAAAACAATGATTGCCTTTAAAATTAATGGTGTTATAGTAGGTTTCAGGCCTCAAATCACAGAAAGGTCCTTTAACTTTTACAAACTGTGGCATATGCAATTCTCTATAGAGCCAGATAAGAATAGGTGTGTTGCCCTCTTCTGTCACATGAAATATTTACTCTACCCTTATTATGTTGTTTGGCAGACAGAGGAGGGAGATTAAAAAGCCAGATAAACTCCTCTCTATTGGTTGATTTAGCACTGGCACTGAGGAACTGCTGTTGGGAACACCACAGACTCAGGCTGTTCTTCACACAGAATTGCTTCTCAGCATACTCAGAGGCAAAGCAATCTCTGTGGCTGTTCCATGTGAGGGTGGTTGTTGTTTTGTATACCCTCAGAAGACAGAGTTGCTTCTTTCCCTTTTTCTGAGATGATGTCTCACTGTGTAGCCCTGGCAGATTGGAACTCAATATGTAGACAAGGATGACCTCAAACTCAGAGATGCCCCCGCCACTGTCTCCTGGGTGATGGGATTCAAGGCTGCCATCTTGCTGCCAAGCCTGATGACCTGAGTCCTATCCCCAGGACCATCATGGCAAAAGAAAAAAAATAGACTCCTACAAATCATCCTCTGATCCATGTACATGTGCTATGATGAGTACATGCTAACCTCCTCAAATAAATAAGTGCATTTTAAAATATTTTAGAAAACAAAATATCATCTCAGATATGGTTACAGGAATACTTAATAGACAATCCCCTACTTTGCCTAAGAAATACTTTGGAAGACAGATTTTTCAAAGATGAGACACCAGAAAGAACCAAGAGAAACACTGTGATGAAATTCCTGGGATAGGCTGGGATATGAATATAAAATTGAGTTCTGTCTTCAGTGCATATGCTTATAAGTAAGATTTCTGTCTGTGTATAGAAAGAAGATTTACCATAAAGATATTATATAAGAAAAAAAACAATGCTTTTTCTGGTAGTTGTTTTCAAATTGATTAAAAAGAGGTTTCCACTCTGTAAGAAAAATGTATCTTATGCTCTGTGGCCATTATTGCTCTAGTTGTGGCGCCTTTTGTAACAATTAGTGAATATTAGTTTTCCAGATCATCAAGCCAGAACAAACAGTAGGAATAAAAGTTGTCTGATTTCCCTTCCTAACCAGCTAAGGGGTCCAATAAAATTCCTCCTTTAGTGTCATCTCTGCCCATTCACGGGGAGTTTTATTCTTTTAACCAGCTTTGGGTGCAAGGCTAACACTTTTGAAAAGACTAATTCTACCTTCTTCTTCCTGTGACACCAGAATTGTCCTGTTGACAAATTGGACATATTCTTTCATTTCTGTCTTGATACTGGGAGGCACATCATCCTCTTCTTATGATTGGAAGAGATGGATGACAGAAATTATCAGCCCCCACAGAGCTTCCCACAGTTCTGGGAATTCCATAAACATTAAATGCATTAAATGTAGAAGACCCATGAGTCTTGTCTATTCAAATAACTAACTTCATCTTTTCTTCCCTAAACCCAATGGTTATATTATCTTTTTTAAGAGATACATTATGTTTGTCAACAAAGTCTTACTTAGAAATTCAGGAGGACATGATGAGGGCAGTACCCTAGTAACCAGCCCCACCTTACCCTCTGATACCTCTCAGGACAGCTGCAAAGCCCCTGGGCAATACAATTTCTCATTGACTTACTGTTCTGAAGTAACATGATTCTAGTGATTGCTGAATGCTTCCATGTTGTTTGACTCAATACTTCTCCATTACTCATGGGTCATTGATGAGAGAGGTCTCTGTCATCACAAGATGACAGAGATGGGGAGGTTTGGCTAATAGAGAATTTTGGGGAGAGTATTGTTTAGGGGGAATAAAGGAGTGTTGTATTTCATTATGAATGGTGAATTGTGAAAGGGGATTTTTTCTTCCTTATAATTGAAAGCAAGAATCTCAGATGTTCAGAGGTGGCATTTAAAAGACATCTTTGAAGGGCTAGAGAGAGAGCTCAGTGGTGAAGAGTACACACTGCTTTTGCAGAGGACCTAGGTGTGTTTCAAGCATTCACACTAGGCAGGTCACAACCACTCCAGCTCCAGGGTTCCAGCATCCTTTTCTGAGCTCTTCAGGCATGGGACTAACATGCACATGCTGCACAGACTCTACCTTTATGATTTTTTTTTAAATCTTTGATTGACAGAGGTTGTGATAGCCCTTTTGCTCCAGAGGTTGTAGCCAGGGTGTAGTGATAGAGTATGCTATCATCGGGTCATTATCTTACACTGAAGCCACTGTAGGAGTCCATGGCTTTGTAAACAGGGCCACAGGAGTAGAGCCTGCAAAAAGAAAAATCCACCTTCAAGTTCACCTTTCCATAAGAAGGACAAAGACTTAGTGACCCACAAATTTCTTCCTCCAGAGACTGTATTTCTCTGCTCAAGACTAGCCCTGGCTATAAGTTGAACAGGTGGGCAGTGACATACCCCAACTTGTCTTTCTTTACCCATAAATATCCACATTAAAATGAGATTCTTGACTTGAAACATCACCTTGAACTCAGCATTGAGTGGAATCAGTTACAAAGGAATCATTACAAATGTGTGCAGAAAACTGTGATTATCACACATAGACTCCAAATGTTGTGTCAGTAAGCGAGTAGAGGACGTAATCCTCGACTTCTTTATTGTGTTTGGTATGTCTCAGACTCTGTGCTTACCACAGAGATAAGAGATAAAAGATGGTAGGTTTTTATGTTTTAGAAGTCATTTAGATAAAAATTCAAGCAGACAAGTGGATGGATTGCAACTGGAAAGGACAGGGTTTAAATCGGATACCTGTGGGTATGGAAATAAGTGGGTAATAGAAGCTAGTTAGGTCCAGGGAAAACCTCTAAAAACGTATTCACAGGCAAGCTGTGATTTACTCTAGACACCACTAGTCTTAAATGGTGTATGGTTTTGAAAGCAATTCATAGTAATTAGATGTGCATGAGTGTGTGCACATGTGTGTATGTATTGAGTATTAAAAAGGCCTGACTCCTATAAAAGTTACCAGAGTAGTAGTATAGTCTGGAAGGTCCTTGAACATCTGCTCAGTTGAAATCCTTCCTTATCCCTCACCAGGAAGCCCTGCCTCCTCAGAATGACCTCACCCCACTACAGGCAGCTCAGCTCAAAACATGGCTATGCAAACCCCCAAAATGAGGGCTGTCACCTGCTTTGTTGCTTCCTTCCCTGACTGTGTCAGTAGTGAGGATAGACCATGAGCTTCAGAGCCTGACTCTGGAGCAGATGCGTCTTTTCTTCATAAATACATCTAATCAGAAGGAAAACCCATTGGACATAGAGCTGCAGTCCTGCTTATTGGGCTCACTAGAGCCAATCCCTCCACTTCCAGGTGCAATCTCCAACAAGTTAGATGTGTATCACTCTGGCTCTGTTGCCTTAACTTTACAGTCCTTGAATGCCCTAGAAGTAGAGACATGTAATCCTAAATATTAAATTTCAGTAATGTTGTATTGGCAATGCTATTGGTCACGTTTTTTATCCACTGATGTGTTTTTGACAACTGTTGACATTTATGTCTGTCAGTCAAATTTTACTATATTCCTTATGTGGGAGATAGGGAGACTTACATTAAAAGGCACAAGTGACATGTATATTTTTGCAATTAAAAATAATGTAGTAAATATCTTTCTAAAGATTTTTTAAATTTTTCTCAAACACACATACATACACATACACACACACACACACACACACACACACACACACACACACACACACACACACGGGTACGGTGCCTAGGAAGCCCAGAATCAAGCATGGGATCCCCTGGAGTCATGTAGTGAATCTTTTTCTGTACCACCAGCTCCCAAATATCAACATGGAGATTTTTTATTAATTATGAAAGCTTGGCCTTCCTTACCTTAGGCTTGTCTCAGTAGCTCCTATAACTTAAATTAACCCATTTATTTTAATCTACATGCTGCCACATGGCTCTTTGCTTTTACCTCTCCTCCTATTTCCTCTGCATCCAGTTGGTGACTCCTCCTCCTCCTTCTCTGAGTCCTCTGTGTCCTGAGAGGTTCCATCTAACCTCTTCCTGCCTAGCTACTAGCCATTTAGCTCTTTATTAAACCAATCACAGTGGCACATCTTCACACAGCATAAAGGAATATTTCTCAACAGAGCTGGAATTACAGGCAGTAACAAGCCACTTTATGTGAGTTCTTGGAAGCAAATTTTGGTCCTCTGAAAGAGCATGAGTGCTTTTAACTGGTGAGCCATCTCTTCAGCCCCTGGACATTATTCTATATGTAGTGTGGCATGAGTTTCTTTGTGGCACATACTTGGAGGCAGAATGGTTGATCTAAAGGGTAGTGACTTTTAATCTTTTTTAATCTGCTCACAGTGCTACATGGAGGTGCCCACCCACAACAGAACTGTGGTCTAGGTTATTTCATTGTTTTCATTTTTGGAGATTATGAGAGAACATGAGTTATATTTACTGAAACACTCATCCTATTCAAAGGGTTTGTGCATCTTTTCCTAGGTTTCTTGTTCTTTCGGCTTTCCCCACAGGGCTTGGTTCTGAAATCATCTCACTTTCCTGTTGATTTGCTCCAAGGTCCTTCATTAGCAGGACCCAACTCTGTTTGTTACATGTGGTGTATTATGTTCTGCACTTTTATTTTTATGAGACCAATATTTCATGTTTGATGTGGTGGGTTTTTCACTCTTTCTACATAAGCTTTCCTCTTTGCCTGTTTTATCTGAGTTTCTGATCTCATTGTTTCATATATGTTTATCTATCCTGTATTTTCAATAAACTTTTAAAGTTGTAAGCTGGGGAGATAGTTCAGTGGCTAAGATGTTTGCTGTGCAATCATGAGGAACTAAGGACTAGATTTCCAGAACACATATAAAATGCCAGGCATGTTGACACACACCTATAACTCCGGCACATGGGAGGCAGAAACAGGAGGATCCCTGGTGCTCTCTGCCATGAGCCTAACTAATTAGTAAGCTTTGGATTCCATGGGAAACCCTGTCTCAAACAATACACTTGAGGGTAATAGAGGGAAAACACTAATTTCAACCTCTGGGCTTTACACCTATGCCTGTTTGTATGTGTGTGCACATACACACAAACATACACACACGTTTCTAAAGTTTTACTCATGTTTATAATTTGATGTGCCCAAGATGTTTTTATGTGCATGTTTTGAGAATCTGATTTTTAATCTTTCCATGTGGAAAGCTGGTTACACCAACTATTACATGCATGTTTTCCATGATTCTATACTGCTAACCTGTCTGTGATAACCAGTATGTGGGAGGCTCAGGCTCAGTTCAGTTCTGTTTATTCTCAAACTTTTCAGATACTCTACTGTTCCAGTTTCCTGACTTTCTAATCCTTCAGTATTTGATAAAAGCAGCAGTGTTCTTTTTCATATATATAAAGTAAAGTATCCCCATGAAAGTCTGACTATACACTATGGATTACCAATGTTGGCTTTTAAATATTAAGTTCAAGACACTTTTTATTTGAAGATGAGATTCCTTACAAAATAATATTGTCAATCCATGCATACATTACTTTAATGCTATCAAAAAAGCTTTATATTTTACTGTGAAACATCATCCGCTTATTTCAGTATGTTTTTATTCTAGGTGTAATATCATTGACTGTTTTTTGTGAGTAGATTTTTTCCACTGTTGCTTTTCCTAATCAAATGATTAAGAATTTAATGATGGACTGAGAAGATGGCTCAGTAGGGGAAACGTTTCCCATCCACACGTGAGGACCTTAGTTCAGATCCCCAGCACCCACAGAGAAGCTCAGAGTGATGACACGTGACTATAATCCCTACAGTGGGGAACAGAGGCAGGAGGATTGGTAGAGTTCAGTGGCCAGCCAGTCTAGCCAAATCAATAGGTTTCAGGTTCAATGAGGAATCCTGTTTCAAAAAATAAGGTGGATTGGGACTGTAGAGAGATGGCTCGTTGTTTAAGAGACTGGTTGTCCTTCAGAAGACCCAGGTTTAGTTCCCAACACCCACATGGCAGCTCATAACTGTGTGAAACTCCACTTCCAGGGGATCCACTGCCCTCTTCAGGTCTCTGTAGGCACTGCACATATATGGTGCACTTGAACACCTACAGGCAAAATACTCATAGACTTAAAATAAAAATTAAAAAATAATTAAACATAAGGTGGAGAGTGATAGCAGATGCCTTTTGTCAACCTAGAGCCTCCACATGTACCCCTGTCCTCACACACATGCACCGCACATGTGCGGACACACACATACACACACACATCACAGAGAGACAGACACAACCGCAGTTTAATGATATAAATAAATGAAATATAGACATATTATTGAGCTTTTTTTTTTTTTTTTTTTTTTTTTTTGGTTTTTCGAGACAAGGTTTCTCTGTGTAGCTTTGCGCCTTTCCTGGAACTCACTTGGTAGTCCAGGCTAGCCTCAAACTCACAGAGATCCGCCTGGCTCTGCCTCCCGAGTGCTGGGATTAAAGGCGTGTGCCACCACCGCCCGGCTTATTGAGCTTTTTATGTTGATATTACAAAATTACTGTAATAAATATTACTGCTCATTTTAATAACTTACCAGTTATTTTGAACTCACAGAGCTAGTATTATTTAGTAATTACTTATCAAATTTCACAATTAGTCTGTAAGTAAAACTATGTGACTTTTCTCATCTTTACCTATTACTTTTTTCTCATTTTATTACTTTAGTAAGAGCTGTAGAACATACTCAATTTCCACATTTTAGAAACTATAACAAGAATAGTTGTGTTGTTCATGATTTAGAGTATAATAATTTACACATGATATGCTATAAGATGTTGTGAAATAATATTTTTGTACACTGTGAAGATGTAACTTTCCAAGGCACCTTCTGATTGGTTTAATAAAGAGCTAAATAGCCCATAGTCAGGCGGGAGGTATAGGCAGGACCTCCAGGCACAGAGAGGGCTCTGGGAAGAGGAGAGGCAGAGAAACCAGCCAGACACAGAACAAATCAGACACACAGAATAGGAGAGAGGTAAAAGCCATGTGGTACATCATAGATTAATAAAAATATGGGCTAGTTTAAGTTATAAGAACTAGTTAGTAAGAAGCCTAAGCTATAGGCTGAGCTTTCATAATTAATAAATCTCCATGTCATTATTTGGGAGCTTGTGAGACAGAGAATAACTCATTACAGTAGGATTCTGTAATAAATATATTTTTATCAAATTAAAGAAAAAGTTTTAAAATTTTTAGTTTGTTACTATATCTTTTATTTGCTTTGGTTTTCTATTTGTTTAGGAAAATTACCAGCAGAAAATTACCTTTTTTTTTTAATCTAATTTTATCCTATAGTTGAAAGTTTCTCCAGTCCTGGTCCCACAGTCAAGAAGAATCTCTCCTACCCACATCCCGAAGCCTACAGGAACTTGTAAAATAATTACTCAGAGGCTTATATTCATTACCAATTTCATGGCCTATTGAAGGCTTCTGGCTAGCTAGCTCTTATAACTTAAATTAACCCATATTTTTATGGGTTACCTGTGTGCCATTAGATGCTGCTCCCTGGACGGGATGGTGTCTCCCCAGACTCTGCCTTTCTCTTTCCTGTCTCCCTCCTCAGATTTCGTGCCTGCCTCTAAGCTGCCTTGCCATAGGCCAAAGCAGCTCGTTTATAATCAAAGGGAATAACATATATTCACAGCATACCAAAAGACATCTCCCAGCACTTCCCCTTTTTTTGTCTAATCAAAAAGGAAGGTTTTAACCTCAACATACTAAAATTACATAAAATAGAACAGTTATCAAGCAAGAATTACAGTTATAATATCTAATCTATTTGTATTTGACAAAATTAAAGAAAATATTCTATCTATCCTATATTTGTGAGTCGAATGGTTCATATATACTTTATCTTTTATCATGACTAAGGACAACTACAGTTATAACTATCTAGTTTTCAACTACATCAAGGACCCAAGAAGGATATAATATTACCTAAGTAAACAGAAAATACATTGCAAGCAACTTCCAAAATCCTGGAAATGACAGAGACAGCTGCCTGCCTGGACAGTCATCCAAAGTTCCTCTGCAACACTGGGGCATCCATCGTTAGCTAATAGTCTTAGAGTTTTTTTTAGTTGCTTCTCCCTGCCTCCTCTGCAAAGCAGGAACCTGAAGAACCATTTTTCCCTATTTTGGCAAATTAAGTGGTCATTTTCCTATGGGTCCTGCATGTCCAGTTTATACAACATAGTATCAACAGTCCAGGCAAGAGCAGCCTCTTGCCCAAATGGCTACTTCCGCCAAGAAGAAGATAAACTCCATGTGGAGTTTCCTTGACGCCCATCCTCCTCTCTGAAGTTTCCATATATTTGTAAATTCTCTAAAATTCCTCCTATCACTGATCTCTGATTTCATGAATTGTGGTCAAAAATTCAATCTTTAAATGCATTAATATTTGTTTTGCAGCCCCACATATACTATGTTGGAAAATGTTCTATGTACACTCAAGGAGGATATGCATTCCCTTCTGTTGGGTGGAATATTATGTCACTTTACAATTTGCAGCAGTGTTATCACCTGTAGCACAAATCTTAAAAGTTCTTATTAACAAAATCAAACCCGGTGCCAGTTATTGGGGTGAATGCTGGAAGATCAGAGAAGCAGAACAAGCCACAGCCACCTCACCTCTCCAATTCCTCAGCTGATTCTCTTTCCTCAGACTGGAAGCCTCTGAGTCGTCATCCAGAATGAATCCCAGATAAACTGCTGCTAAAAGCCTAAAAGCTTAACCAGGCAAAAGCTTCTAGTTTCTGGTCTTCATGCCTTATATATCTTTCTGCTTTCTGCCAATACTTCCTGGGATTAAAGGCTCTTGTTACCATGCCTGGCTGTTTCTAGTGTGGCCTTGAACTCACAGAGATCCAGATGGATCTCCGCCTCTGGAATGCTAGGATTAAAGGCGTGTGTGCCACCATTTTCTGGCCTCTATATCTAGTGGCTGTTCTGTTCTCTGACCCCAGATAAGTTTATTAGGGTGCACAATATTTTGGGAAACACAATATCACCACAGTTACCAAATTAATGCAGCCTAGAAAATACAACATGAACAGAAAACGTATTCTATCCAAATTGATTGTTAATCTAGTGATGTTTCTTCAGAATCTCTTTGTGTACAATTTTTCTTTAATATAGTTACTACTTTGTAAGCATGAGTTACTCTGTTGTTTTACATATCATAATCATTTCCTACATTTTGTACACTATTTAAACGCAGTGATATTAATGATTACATTTTCATCTATGTCATAGAACATAATTTTCAACCCATACCTTGATATCCATCATGTGTACTTCCCCTTTTATTTGTTGTAATAGTTGATTTCTTGATATGTACATAAGAGTTATGTCTTAGTATTTAAAAATATATGACTTACTAAGATCTATTATCCCCTAGTACTATAAATGAAAATTATCTACAATATCTGACATTGATTATCTCTGAGCTCTGTAGACTGACAGCCTGAGGTCAAGATGCTGACAGGAACCTGCATCCTTTGCAGATGATAGCAGAGGACCCTTTGCCTCTCAAAGGTTCTAGTAGCTGCTTGAGATGTGTCAACATAACTCTACACTTGTTTTCATTATGCTAGGTCTGCATGTGTCTGTATCTCCACATTCTTCTTTGTGATAAAAACAAGATTAGGACTCTTCTCTGCCTTAATAAATCATACCTGCAATGGTCCAGTTTCCACATCCCAAGGTCTTTGTGCTCAGACTTCACAAAAGCATCTGGGCAGACCAGCTTTTCCACAGCAAAGATTCCCTTAGCATCAATACCCCAAACTAGAATACCCTGTCCAAACTTCATTAACAGGTTGACAAAAAAAAGTTAATCATAATTTTATTATAATTTTTACTCTCATCAATTATACAGGCTATTGTCTGACTGGTGATATTCTCAATATCCTTGGAAATTAATTTTAACATCATTAAAATTAATCTATCTCATGCTAATTTGTAATCATCATTAGGCATAGTTTTAATAAACTGGATAATTTTCACACTTAATTACCATTGTTGCATTTTAATTTGTAAATTGTCTTTTTCTTAATTTTTAATATCTAATTTTTCTTTGTATCTAATTTTTCTTCCTTTAATTGTTTTATATTTAATTCTGTAATGCACATGAACTTTGTGGAATATGAATAAAGATAAAATAAATATTATAGACACATAATGTATTGTTGAACGCTATTCATCTGCTCATGATTCTTAGGAAAATGAGTTCTTTCCTAGTCATTAATTCTTCCATATCAGGTTACATTGGTTTATTGGTGTCTCACTTATCTTCTCACCTATTTTTTCCATGATCATACTTTTCAGGTATGATATATTTTTAATATTTTTATAGATCACCTGAATTTTCCTTTTAAAAAGTCAAAGATGGGCACTAGAGAGACAGCCCAGCAATTAAAAGCATTTGTTGCTCTTACAGAGGGGCCCAAATTTGGTTCCCAGTACCCATGTCAGGAGGCTCTTCAAATACCTGTAATTTTGCCCTTGGTGAATGAAAAGTTTCTGGAACACAGAATTTACTTCAGACAGGTTTGAAAGAACAGCAAGCTGTCTTCTGGATGAGGAGGGAGTGTGGAGGTTTGAGGAACGGGGAAGTAAAGGTTTCAAAGACTATGACATGGAACGGGACTTGTGTGCTTTATGTTTGAAGATTAGCTTGTAGAAGACTCAGAGTCAGAAAACTGCAGTAACTTGGGATGAAACTATCACAGGTACACTGAGCATCACTGGTGGGTTGTGAAAAGTGGGGGGAACTGATCACACTTGTGCTTTAGAAAGGTTTTGTGGAGAGGGGATGTAATAGAAAGATGAGAAAGGCATCAGAAAGAAACGAAAGGGCCGATTAATAGTAAATATGTGTTGAATGAACAAATGAATGAGTAAACAGTGAATGGACCAGATTAACAGTGACATAATAGCGATGACCTTGAAAGTGACTCATTCAGTTGGATAGTTGATGTGGAAGACAGATGTCAATGGGAACATGTACTCTGAATTATTCATTCAAAACAGCAAATATTTAAATCTGATCTTTTACTTTTCAAAGTTAATTATTGGTAGTATGTAGGTAATAACTTTTTATTTCATTTATTTATTCACTGGATAGTTGATATCTCTGTTCTTTTATTAATGCTTGGAACTTCCCAGTGATTCTGTTTTACTTTGTTAGGTAGCTATAAAATTATGAATCCTGAAGAATAATAACAATTTTCTACCTCAACTTCTAATATTTGTTATTTATTTACATATTTTGATATCCATTGGTCAGAACATCTAGAGATAAGCTAAAATAATAGCAAGGACTTCTGTTTTGTGCTTAATGATGGAGATGGGCTAATATCTCCATCACAAATAAATGATTTTAGTAACATTAAATTAAACAAGATATAGTCCAATTCTATTTTAAAGTGGTTTCTAAGAATCATTAGGAACTTTTAGCAAATAACATTTATTTCTTATCAAAGTCCTGTCCAAATTGTCTGACTAATAGATGTGTGATCAATTGATGTGTCATATCACATTAGTAATTTCATGATTTTGAGTCATCTGTGGGATTAAAATAATTTTGGGTAGGATATGTTATTCTTCTTAAATAATACTTAATTTTGCCAAATTTTATGCAGTATCTAAAAATATTTGTGCCACAAATAAGCTTCATATTTTATTATTAAAATATTTAATTTTATCTTATATTTAAAGATAATCCTGAGGTACTATAAAATCTATGTAAAATATTTAGTTATAGCAATCAATCCATACTTAATGAGTCAAAACATGAACATATTTCAGACTGTCATCAGGAATGATGGTTGTTCAGCTGTGTGACTTTGGGAACATTATCTTACTGAGGTTCATTTGTATTTAAAAGTGGAGGTGGGCTGACTGAACTCCAATTTAACTCCAGCTCTAGGACCCTGCCTGTTTGTATAGAGACACAAGCTTTATTCTACAAACAAAAGTACATAAATTTAAGAGCAATATTCCTTGTAAGGAATGACCAGATGACTGTATCGTTATGGTCTTGGAAGATTCAGGCTGGACTGTGAAAACAGCAACTAAACACCCATGAGAGCTCACAGGATTATGTGGTCCATCTGCCTGGTCCCATGATCAGCTGAGCTGAAATATATTAGGCCCTGTGGAAGGCTGTAGACTCACCAGTCTTGTTGCTTTATGTGGTCCACCTACAACTCAGAGTCTCCAAAGCACCATGTGGAGGAACAGAGGCCCTGGATCTGAGCTTCCCTCTGCCACATACCAGCTTTGTGATCTGAACTCATTTCATGTTCACAGACATCAGTCTTGAGAGTAAGACAGACTCTTCTCAATTTAACTCATTTCCTGATATGAGATACCTCAGATAAATACTCTTTGATAAAATCAATCTCTTAGTCATTATTCGTTTCATATAACTGCTAGTATATAGCTTGAATTTTGCTGGTATTTGTCCCCTCAACAATGTTGTTAACAATGAGTATTGGGTAGCTAGTCCAAGGCATGTAGTGAGTGGCAGAGTCTTGGTTGGATCCCAGGACCTCTGATTCTTCAACTATCTTCTTTGTAGAGCACATTGCCCTTTATTAAATCTAGAATTCACCCTTGTTGCTTGTTATGTATTCAGTCAGAATTCTAGCTATTTGCCTTATGAGATTCAGTGATCCCTGACTCCCTTGTGGTTCAGCCTTGGAATGGTTCCTTTATAGTTTTTAATAGTTTCAATGACTTGATTCATGTGCATGTTCAATAGTTTCTGGAAAACTCCATCTAACATCTATCCCTTCTTCTCCCCATTCTCTTCCAGATAGCAGCTCTGTGGATGAAAAGGTTTTTAATCATACTTTTTTTTTCTTCCCTCCTGACGGATCTTGTCTTTTGTACCTGTTTGTTTGTGACCTGTTAGCCTTGTTTTGGTTTCTCTGCTGAGTTGTGGAAAATGCATGTCTTCCCGGCTTTCCATTCTTTGTCCTCTAAGTGTCCCCCAGTGTGTCGCATTTATGAAGGGGTTACACCTTGCCAGCTGCGCTTACTTAGCTTATATTCGCCAACCCAGGGGTCTGCTACGGTCAAACATAGCATCTGTTCTCAAGTCTGGCTAAGTCCAGACCATCCTGGCTGATTCATAGTCTCCCCTGCGACCTATCTAGGTTTTAGGGCAAAGAGTACTTGGAATATGACGCATTCCCAGTGCTTTTGTTTAAATGCAGCTAATCTCAAAACCTCCCTCACACAAAGCACAGCTTTGACTTGGAGCTGACCCTGCTTAGCACTCATCATTGTAGGTGCTCCATGTGTAGTGCAGTCGGCCTGTGTCCCCCTAATCTGCCACTTGTAGCTATCCTATGCTAAACACTTGTTTGTTTTGTTTTCTTGTGATTCATTTAAGGCTCGAATAGTAAGTGGCAATGATTTGGATGCTTCCAAATTCTCCGCGCTCCAGGTATTCGGTGGGTAAGTACATCTGAATCTCTCTAATTCATTTCACATACCAATAGCACTTGGCTGTTTTCCCAATATAGATTTTTGAAGGCAAGATGTCTGCATGATGATGTTGATATGGCCAGTCTCATTGTTTTGTTTTTTTTTTAAACAGTAAATAGCTTTGCTTTTAACCATCAGCTACTTTTTAATAGTAGTTCTCTTAATTAACAATATACAAGTTCATTCCAGAAAGTTATCACTTGAATATATATGTGTAATTCTACGTGGACATATTCTTGAAAGAGAGAATTGATGTTACCACACCACTTTAGATCCTAACATTATCATTTCACTCATAAACACAGCCATGCCATCATACCCTGCTGATAACAGAGCAGCTTCTTTGTATGTTACCTATGCATGAATATTTTTGCATATCATTAACTTAGTGGAGTAACCTTTAATTTTCATACAACATAGGCTGGCATGAATGGAGCTAGCAAGTGTTTAACATTTAATCCTAAAAATAACAAATACCCAAATGAGAATCATCCTCTTTGAAGCCCCAGATTTCACATAGGCATCCCTCTATATATATGTGTTCCCTGCTCTTTTCCCGTGCATGTCCCTTTATATTTATCCCTGGAATATCAGCACTTAGATATTGTCATCCTTTCAGATTGTAACATAAGTCAGGTCATTCTACATGTGAGTGAATCAGTACTAAGTAAATGCTGTCTTGTACTGAACTGTTAGAATTGCTTCATTTATTACTGGTTCAACCCTCACAGAGGCCTGGGGGTGGGATGGGTAAGTACTATTCTGACATTATTTTACAAGTGAGGACATCAATGTGTAAAACACCTGAGGTTTCCCTTAATGGAGAAAATGGCAAAGTCAATATTTAAACCCAAATAATTGAATTCAAAAGATCTTGTGCTCAATCACTGTTCTGGGTCACCTTGCAGCTTATAGTTTTCTCTTCTTCATTTAGCCATGTGCTTTGTAAAATGTTACACTTTATGGATTCTAGATGAGGCATGTATTTCAAAACATGCATATAACAGTACTAATGATTTCTCCTATAGTAGTCTCAAAATTGCTTTAGGTGCCATTATCGTAATGTTCTATAACAAACATTACATTAGTTAGATTTTTCTCCTGTAAAATATTCTTTTTTAATTTAATTTTTTTTTGAGAAGTTCATGTGTGAGTACTATATTGATGTCATTTTCATTCTCTCCCCCTCCAACTCTTCCTGTGGCCCCCCAGTTCCCTCTCAAATTCACCACCTCTTCTTATGGACTCAACTTACTAACTCCATTTAGTGTTGCTCATGCACATATGTGCCTAGAGCTGACCACTTGGGATTGGATGACCTGTCCCAGGGCTCATCCCTAGAGAAAACCGATTTATCCCTCTCTCAGTAGCTGTTGGCTGCCTGTATCTCTTCATTGAGGGATGAGGCCTTGTGAAATTTCCCCCATCCATGTGGTCACTATGCAGGTATAATTAGAATTTTAAGTATAATTTTTGAACTAAAATTTAGACATAGCTTATGTTACTATATGCATGTAGGTATATGTTTATATATGAACATATTAGATGTTATATATGTTGAAGTTTTAATATATTTGTCTACAAAATAAAGAGAAGCAAACATTTTATACAGGCTTGGAAGTTTGTGAAGGTATAGGTTTTCATGGTCTGTTGTTTTATAATACTCTCATTTCCTCAACTAATGTCTTTTGTTAAATACATTTACATGCTAGGTACTTTAAACTAAGGTTTCAAGCTTGTTGTAAATTTATATATATATATATATATATATATATATATATATATATATATATGTAACTTTTATTTTAACTTTCCCCAATAAATATGATGAATGGGTATTTTGCCATGTATATATCTTAGCTTTTGCCTGTTGCTATGATGAAATATCTTGAGGAAAAAAAGCAACTTCATGGAGAAAGGATGTTATGGCCCACACAGTTACAGTTCATCACTCTGGGGAAATCACAGCAGCAGGAGCTGGCAGCTGGTCTGTCACATGGCATCCACAGGGAAGCAGAGACCATAAGTGCAGACACACTCATGTGTAGATGGCTTCCTCCATTTTATTTGGTATAGGATCTCAAGCTTAGGGAATGATGCTGCCCACAGTGAGCTGGTCTTCCCACATCAGTCATGTCATTAAGATAATGCTTTAAATGATCTCAGAGGCCCTTCTGCTGTGTGCTTATAAATATGTCAACTGAAAATTAAGACCGCCCCCTCAGTGTGTATTATGTCCTTAAATATGTGATGAATGACTCACATTTCTAACATTGGAGCTCTATGGAATATCCATAGGAAGTTCATAGGTAATATGTAACCTTAATACATAGTTCAGTTCTTCACCATCCTATAAAAGCTATTTCTTTGTTTACTAAAAACTTACAGCCAATTAAGTAAGAGGACCAACTTCAAAAATAATGTAAGCTGAATTCTAGTTTGAGTGTGAAGATGGGATGTGGCATGGTGTCATGACACTGGGACATGAGCATCTCTACTTGCCACAACGCCCATCACTTCACAAACACCTTGATCCCAAAACTCATGTTGGAACATGGATCTTCATCATTGTGACAAAAACAGAGTGCTGCACTCATATTTTTATTAAATGTGTTATATGTAAATTTCTAACTGTGTGTTGGGGACTGTGAGTTTAATATGTATGTGTGTATATGTATGTGTGTGCTATAATGCACAGAGGTCAGAGGTTGATGACCAGTGTTTTCCACTTTATTTGTTGAGGTAAAATCTATCACTGAGCCCAGAGCTGGCTGAGTCCACAAGACTGGCTGGCTAGCAAGGCCAACCACCTGACTGTTTCTGTTTCCCTAAGGCTGGGGCATACTGCTGTGCTCGGCATTTTACTTGGATGCTGGGGATAAGAAATCAGGTCCTCATATATAATCAGCCTGCATCCCCCCACGTGTGTGTGTGTGTGTGTGTGTGTGTGTGTGTGTGTGTGTGTGTGAGAGAGAGAGAGAGAGAGAGAGAGAGAGAGAGACAGACAGACAGACAGAGAGAGACAGAGAGATGGAGACAGCTTATATCACTGTGGACATATTTGACTCTTGTATTCTTGTATTTATACCTTTTTAATGTGGTTGCTACTGACCTATGCCTTTTTGAAGAAGAGTGAAAGCTTGAAATAAAACTCTGTAGAGATGAGAGAGAGAGAGAGAGAGAGAGAGAGAGAGAGAGAGAGAGAGAGAGAGAGATTGATTGGTTGATGTGTCTCTGCCTGAATGCTTATTTCCTTTTGGAAAAGACCCTGGAGAGAGATCTTTCAGAAATATTTGCTCACTTTACCTCTCCTGAAAACAGTTGATATCTTTCCAGATACCAATGTGTGGCTCTCATTCCTCTTCAGCACCCATGTTATTGTCCTGGAAAACTGAGAGTGGATCCAACTTCAAAAGTAGGGAGCCATTGCTCCTTGATGGCTCCATGTCTCATCTTTCACGTGCTAGTCTCCCATCCCTCCTCAGTTCCAACTAAACTGCATCCATCCTCCCCTGCTTCCTCCTGAGTCATTGAAAAGCAGCACACACTTCCTCAAACTAGATCAAAGAGCTAGTGATTCCACATTCTGGTTTCCACTCAGCTCTCTATACATTCTTTTTGGTGTTACCAGGGAGGATACACCGAGCTTGATTCTATTTTTGCCACAGTGAAGATTTCAAGAGTCTCTGGGAAAGAAACCAGGGGAGAGAAACATGAAGGGAAAAATAGGTTGAGAGAGGAGGCTGGAAGGGGTCACTTATCTCAGTGAAGTCCATAGCATCTAACATTTTAGTAGTTTTATAAAGTTTGGGTCCTTTTTGTCATAAGTGTAAAGAAAAGAATCAGAGAGAAAGCATGTCCTGGCACTTTGTTAGTTAGTCACGAGGCTGCCTAGGAGTGTCTCTGTGATAACAGGGAAGGGGTAGGTGCAGGCAACACAAGCCCACAGTGCAGCTCTAACATCTGTAAAGGCAGCAGACAGGGGAAGGGAGAGGCATTAGATGTGAAGAGCCGGAAACCAAACACAAGAAGGACATATTGGACAGAGCCACAGGGAGCTGAAGAAAGAAGGCTAATAGAGGAACCCTGCTTGGGGTAAGTGGCCAGCTGCATGGCCTCTACAGATCCAGTCTTAGCTGGGAGCAGCTTGTGAGAAATACAGCCTGGGATCAATGCTATTGTGGGTTCTGGAGATGTGGCAGCTGGAGGCTGCCATCAGACTACCAGGATCTCATCAAATTCTAAGAGATATCATAGTATCTGAATCTACCTTCTATGGGACCCAGCTGCAGCAAAAGAGCAACACTTGAGCAAATAATTGTGGATGAGGTGGTATGAGACACTTGTGCAAATATTAACCCTCACTTTAATTAGAATGATACCCTTTGGAGTGTCTCCTTCTTTGGACACCTGTTGTCAGAGTCTCCCTGGCTGCATCAGGAACATTTCAGTGGCTCACTGTGCCTTATTCCCAAAGTACCAGCCTTGTCTGAAGGAGGATTAAAGAAATGTTGCAGCTTGTTCCTCTCCAGGGCTGCTGCTTAGAGGCACTCAGAATGATTTATACCATCTGACATACCATTATAGGCTTGCCTATAATACAGCCTCTAAGAAACTAGGCTGTCCCAAACCCCAGGTAATAGGATTGTTTGCCTTTATACCAAGCAGGTTGGGAAAGCACCAAAATCTACGTGTGGCGTATGTCCAAGCAGACTTCAAGGGGTTCATGCTGCAGGATCTAAAGTCTTTATGAGATTGTCAAAACAGAGAGGCACATCAGCAGGCCTATGGTGGCTCCATGTGTGTTAAGTGCTTCCGAGACAGGGTCAAGTGTGCTTCCTCACTGAGGGAGAAGTTGTTGTCAAAGTGTTGAAGGCACAAGGACAGAGTCAGAAAGTAAAAGAAATAGGAAGCTTTTTTAAGCCATATAAATCAAGAGTCTTTTTTTTTTTAATGCTATAGCATAAAGGTAAAGAAAGACAGTTTAGAACTGGAGATCCCCACTCCCCTTCCTCTTCCTCCCCTAGTCTTCCAAGATTTTCTCTGCAGAATGATTATCAAGATGACTGTTTCTTTAGCTCATGTGATGGCAGGCTCACGATTCTGTAATGGCCTGCCCCCATTTCTTTACTCACAGGTGTCTTATGACTCCTGTCCACCATTACCAGGATTCTCGATCCTTGTCAGGAAAGAGGCCCTGGAGAGAGAGGCAAAAAAAGGAGCAGCAAGGAAGAAAAATGGACAATAGCTCTTGAGAGACTCTCAGAGAGGGGATGGAGCTCTGTATTCTGATTTCATTTTCACATGGTTAAAACTGGGGGAAAAAGACATCCCAGATTTCCAAGAGTGTTCAACTATTCCCATGGACACGTGACTTGCAAATGCATAGAAGTCAATGTTTCCTCTTGTTTCTTTATGATTCACCTTGATTGCAGCAGCTCTGTCTTTTCTTATAGGACCTAACAAGCCAGGGGTATACAGTAGTCACACAGCTGGGTGAATTTTTCTGAATTCCTGGCACAAATTTGACATTACTCTTGGATTTGTATTTCTTCACAAAGTTTGGAGTGCTGTGTTGTCCTCATATTTCCTTCCCCACTCCTACCTTAGGTTTCCGCCTGGCCAGCCTCAGAATTATCCATGTGACACCAAAGCTAAGTTTGTTCTCAGTTCCAAGCCCCCAGGGGACTACTTTTTCTCAGATGGCGACTTCTCTCTAGTACCCAAGAATTCTTTCAGTCTGTCCTATTTCACAAATCCCATTCATGAATCTGATTTTCATGAATCAGAAATTCCCCTAAGCCTAAACAATGATGGTACCCACTGCCATAATCCCTTCTCCCAAGGCCTCCAGCTAAGCCCACATCCTTCCATCCTCTGCTGGAAGGTCTCCAAGTGTTTAGCACTGAGATCACCCACATAGCATAAAGTCTGTGCCAGCCACATAATGAGTCATGGTGGAGGGAAACAGGAAAGGTGCTTTCTGGGAAGTCTCCCTTCCTTTCAGCTCCCATCTCTACTAAAAAAGAGTTTACTTTAGATTGAGACTGGATTAGAGATTGTTAACTTCAGGAAAATTCTGGGATGGAAACAGAGACAAATTTCACAGTTCATTGTTGCACAATACTTTAATCATAAGTCTATATTTTAGCCTCCATTCACACTGCCATTGACTTCATCTATGACTTGTTTTTCCAACTCATGTTGTGTCCAGTCTCTAGCTGTTGAAGATTAGTCTCCTTTTACACAGTCTCCTTCTCAGATGTACACACCAGCTCATCCTCTTCTGCAGTGTAAAATGCTGATCTTTCTGTGTGGGTTTGAAGAGCTTTTATGATTTCTGTCTCTATTTTATGAAAAGAATGCAGTGTTCCTCCTCCCATGCTCTCATTTGCTTTTCTCACTCACATAGTACCTATTAATTTCTAAAATTGAGTAGTCATTTGAAGGAGTGTAGCTTGATTAAATGATTACAGAGAAAACGTATTAGCCAGTTCCAGGCATGATTATACCAGAGGTGTAGAGATGGGAGCTGAAAGGAGTGTGTAAGGGAAGAGGAACTTCTGGCTCTGCCACACACTTAGAGTGCACCAGGACTGCAGGTGACCACTGGCTTCCATGAAATTCTGCAAAGTGGACATACCTGGTCCTAATACCAATCAAGTTTTACCACCCTAACTTAATGATACCTATGAATGGGGATAAATACACCCCTGAATTTCATTGATTGCATGAAAATCCTTCGATTCTTAAGGAAGACGCATACAGTTTTTAGATCCTGGGTTTTCACAGGATGACTCCACGCCCATATTAAATCCTCTTCCCTTTAGAGAAGAGCACACTCTCCTTCAACTCTGCTTGATACACAGCACTAGTTAGCCCAGATGGGGCCTGATTTTTCTTTGTTAGGTAACTAACTCCCAGTCAAAAAGATACCCAGGAACTTGGGATGTAGCTCATTCAGTAGAGTGTTCACCTACCATGAATGGAGTCTTGAGGTTGCTCCCCAGCACCCCATGAACTGGACATGATGGTTCACACCTGTAATCCAAGTTGCCAGGAGGCTCAGAAGCTCACAGTCACCCTCAGCAACATAATGATTGTGAGGCTACTCTGGGCTACACAAGATCCTATCTCAAGCAAGCAAGCAAATAAAATCCAGCAAGAGTCTCACTTTCCCCTGCTTTGTGCAAGTTATTAACTCCCGTTAACTCTCATTTATTGGGAGATAACTTGTGTCATGTATTTTCCAAACTGTGTGCTTAGTAAAATCATGTCACTTTCAATGACGTCTGCCATACCCTATACAATTCACAAGGCTGATATTTACTCAGAAAATTAAGGCCATAAACATATTCTCCTACCTCACCATCCTGACCTCATTTATAGATTTTCTCCCTTGAGGATCAACATTTAAAAAAAAACCACATGTACCACTCTATCCAGCACAGGCCATGTTCTATTTGGCCCTGGAGCATCATAGAAAGACCCACAGCAGCAGCCTATGGGAAGAGTTCATCCTAGGGAGAATTGCATTCTTTGTTAAGGAATCTCAGCAAAGTGGCAGGTATAGTGATGTTTGCTGGCAACCCCAGCCTTTCAGAAGGCTGAGGAAGGAAGGTAGTAAATGTTTAGCCAACCTGTGCTGCACAGCAAAACACTATCCCAGAGAAAGATCAGCTAATAGCCATGAGGAGGATATGTTTGTTGAGGGAAATTAATACTGGACATACCCCATCTTTCCAGAAGCTCCTCTGTATTCATTTATATATTCAAAACTTCAAGACACAGCTCTCCATCTCTGGCTTGCCTCACACTCATGAATAAATCCAAGAGTCTTAAATACATCACACAGAATCCGGCTTAATCTTCTAGCACCTTCTAGATGAAAGGGCAGAAAATTCCATCTTCATAAAATCAGTATTCAAACGCCCTTTGAAAGAGTGTCCATTACATAACTACAGAAAACACTATCTGTTATATGGAATCGCATGATGTTAGAAAACGACTGTATTCATTTTCTTTCTGTTGCTGTGATAAAACACTATGACCCATGCAACTTATAAAAAAAAAAGCATTTAATTGGGCTTACAGTTTCAGAGGGTTAGTGTCCTTAAAGGCATGCATGGCAGCAGGTGGCTGGAACAGCAGCTGAGAGCTCACTTCTCACAAGCAGGAGTCAGGGAGCATACTGTAGAGGACTGGAGGTTTTTGAAGCCTCAAAGCCGCCTCCTGTGACACACCTCATTCAATAAAGACATATATCCTAATCCTTCCCAGACAGTTCTACCAGCCGAGGAGGACCAAATATTCAAATATATGAGCTTAAAGGGTTCATTCTTATTTATATCACCATGCCAAGACATAGGTGTGATTTCCACCAAACAAGAGTAAGCTATGATGCATAACCCAGTTCCTAATGCTGCTGATTCATCCCCAAGTGTCACAATGAGTATAATTAACATAAAAAATTCAAAAGAAAAAACAATGAGGAGTAATTAAAACTCTGGAGTGACCATTATATTTCCCAAGAAAGCACACAAGTAGTATGATTTTTAGTGTCTGTAGCTTATACAATAATAATATGACAGAGCAAGAAAATAATCACAGTTCATGAAATAGTATGCTTCTATAGCCTTATAATATTTCACTCTTCATTTAAAGTAGCAGATTGCTAAATCCATAACACTTTCAACAGTCTGCTGCTGTAACAGTAGTATAATACTCAAGATACATTGATTCTAGATCTAAGACTTACAGATAAAGAAGCTGCTTGCTCTTATGCCACCTTTACTGTTTGGAAACTATAGATACATGACAGGGTCATCACAAAGAGGCATTTTAGACAGTGTTTAAAAAAATGGAACAGTGTCTCATAATTCTGATGACACCCATCACTAATATTTTTTGAAATGTTTATATTCAGCCAATATTGAAACACTGTGTGGCACTTTCTTTAATTCTCATAACAATTTTTGAATCAGGTAAATTATAATGTTACAAATAAAATAATGGAGGCTTAGAGACGTGAAATATGCTCAAGGTGAAATAATGTCTAAATATCAGACCGAGATTTAACTTGGACTACGTGATTGTGGGACATCATTGTTTCACTATTATGCCAGGTTGATAGAATTTTCAAATAACTATAATCATTTCTGAATCAGTTCCACTATGCATTATACTAAGTATTATATACACTGTGTATTCCATTCTTGTGATTTTGGGCAAAAAAAAAATCATGATTTCATGCTCTTGCCCAAATAATTTAAGATTTAAGAGTAATAGACAAGGTATATTTGGAGAGGTAGTTGAAAGTCAGAATGTCTGACTACACATAGGAAGTATGTGTAGTAGCCTCTGAATAATATAAAGTAGTGAGTGCCTACACCTTATAAAACAATGACTCAGGTGTCCTGAGAACATCATAGTTGAATATCAAGTCCTTGGGAAGGAAAGTGAGAGAGAAGCCAGTGAGCTTGAATTCATAGCACTGTATAGGTTTTAACAACTAGGGCAGAGTCATCTGTCAAAAGTATGAACGATGTAATGTTTAGAGAGACACTAGTCTCTTGCAGCAGGTGCACTCAGGCATGCCGGGCATGTCTTTTGCTTTGAGGACTTTCACACAACTCTGTCAGCCATGATAAGCATCACTGTACCTCTAGCTCATTATCTTGATGTTGTATTTGACAGTGCCAGGTAGGAAAGGCCAGAGCCTGAGGTGTGTACAAACCATCACAGTTAGAACAATCCAAGTACAAATCTTTTCAGAAAGGTGACACCGTCACAATATAATCCATCCACACAAATAAAGATGGCTGCAGGACACGTACTTGAAATAGGTAGATTCGAAGCCACCACTACAGAATCTCAGTCTCAATGCCTCATTTGAAAACCATGGCAAATAAATTTCAGTCGCATTACATTATACTGTATTCACAGAATCATTTCATGTGTCCCAACTACTTATCCAGCATCCATTAGCAGGGAAAAGATAGTTTTATGATAGAAAAAAGTACAACTTGTTAGTGATGATCAAGGTAGAATTTTTTGGAGACGAGGCATTTTCCAAGATGCAAAATTCTAGGCATCAAACTGGAAAAATCCTGAGTGAATAGATAACTACCCATTGCTGTGGATATCGCTCTGTATAAATAAAATACTGATTGGCCAGTAGCCAGGCAAGAAGTATAGGTGGGACAAGTAGAGAAGAGAATTCGGGGAAGTAGAAGGCTGAGGTGGAGAGACCTGCCAGCGGCCACCAGGACAAGAAAGATGTAAGGTACCAGTAAGCCACGAGCCATGTGGCAAAATATAGATTAATAGAAATGGGCTAAATATAAGAGTAAGAGCTAGACAATGGTAGGTCTGAGCTAATGGCCAAGCAGTTTAAATAATATAAGTGTCTGTGTGTTTATTTTATAAGTGGGCTGTCGGACTAACCAGGCTTGGTGGAGGCTGGAAAGAAGGTCTCCAGCTACAGCCCATCCTAGATGATCTTGGAAAATCTGGCTGCCCCAGCTGAGGACTAGGCTTTTCCTGTGAGATAACACAAGTGTCTGGCTCACTAGGTCCTCTCATGAGTGAGTTAAATTGAGCAACATACTTCCCCAGTGCAGCCTTTCTTTTTGGGATCTACTGAAAAAAGTGTGTGGACTCAAGCTTGAAAAAGTTGTCTTCTAGCCTGGACCCCTACCTGGTGCATTTCCTTGGCCATAATTACAGTCCTTGCTGCAGCTCCCTTCTACCTGGCACAGGAAACTTGCAGCCTGGACAAAATGCTGCTGCTTCATCTTCAACAGCATGACCCACTTGTATTGATACTTTCAGAGCCAGTCCCAAATCCTCCCACTGCTTGGAAATCTTTCTTTCTACATCCTACCACTGAGCATTCCCCTACTGGCAACACATCACACTTATTAGACAGTAGTAGTTAGCAATTTTGTGTTTTCTTTTAATCCAGCTACAATAGAACCCCACTAAATATGCTGATTGGATAACCAGTGTTTCTCTAGCATCTGGACTCTATTTATACCAGTGGAGCAGATAGCATAAACATAGTAAAAGTCTGACAAAATATTAATGATGTCCATAGACTTTCAAAGGAAACAGTCATGGGAGAGGACAATAACGTGTCACTTAGCATCAAGTCAACAGGTTTATTCAGAGTGCAGCAAGTGTTAAGACTTTGCCCATCCTACTGGTCCTTTGGATCCATATAGGAAATGTGACATATGCAGATATCTTGTCTCTTGTGCTTGTTGCATTTGGCTAAGAAAGAAATTGAGAGAAGCATACACACAACATATAGGAACTGGGAAGTCAAACCATGTTGTCCTGGGGCTAGGATAGGTCAAATGGCATTTGATACATTGATTGGCTTTTCTTGTTACACTGGTCAGGAGCAATCACTTGGATATAAGAACTGCCTGTCCCATTTGTAGTTAGATGTACAAGGCTAATGACTGGTGTGATGGATTTTGAAGACAGGCTGGTGCCAACTGGAAATCCCTAAAATATTAGCTAACGATATGGGATTGTTTTTCTTGTAATTTTAAACCTGCTTTACTTGGTCTAAATACCAGAAGGATTATTAGCTCCCCACAGTTTAATGGTGGCCTAGAGTGTTCCCTTAAATATCATATTGTATTGTAGAATGCAGAACCCAGGTAGCCTCCATCTTCCATTAGGTATCATTGTGTTGTGGGGAAAACAAGATCATAGTGGCCTCCACCTTCATTTGAGGATCATTGTATTGAGAAGTAGGATCCTGGTAGTCTCACATCCCTTAGGTATTACTGTGTTGTGGGAAGGCAGTGTCCTGGGGACCTCCACTGTTCCTCAAGCATCATTACATGGGTGCGTGTCTTGTCCCCCTTTGAAAACATTCCAGTTTTCTGCTGGGTAAAACCAGCAAAGACATAAACAATGGTTTAAATTTTTTAAACTCTGTTGCATGAAGTGTGAGATGGAAACAGGGACTTTGTTATGTTTTGGAAACCCATCAATTGTAAGGCTTTTGGAATATTATTGAAACAGAGTGCTGGACAATGACCCAGGCTTTAGCATGCTAGGCTTGAGAATAATAGGAAATGATTGTCAATTAGAAATGGTGGATGGATGACTAGGGCTGTCAGCCTAAATCATAGGTGAAGTTCTATTGATTTGAGATTCAGTTCCATGGAAGTTGTAGCTAGGGGAAATGGCATAAAGCCTGGAAACCTATACTAGGGGCCAGAAATAAAGACACCATTGCACCCTCCTAACAGCTCACACAGCCTTGTTTAGATCAGGAACAAGGCAGGTAATTATGTCATAGAGATTGTGACAAACTGTTGATCAATCTTTAAGATAGCTTTAGATTCATTGTGTGTAAATGAGTAAACAAGAATAAAATACCATTTATTCTCTTTTTTTAGCTTAAAAGTGGAACCCAATAGTTTTAGATCTTATATAAACTCAGGGATCTCAAATAAAACTTAAGCTAAAAATCCACCTAAATTATAGCCATGGGAAAAATCCTTTCTTTCTCTGGAAGTATGCTTTTTTTAATCTATCCAAGAGAATAATTCTGATGTCTACCTCACTTGGTGCTGCTGTTAGTGGAAAAGTAATTGGTATGTGTGAACATTTAACACAGACATGTTGGTCTGACCTACAGGTAGGGGGCAGGCAGGACCAGTGCAGCCGGTCTCTCCCTGCGGCTGAGCAGGATGATGAGTGTCAGAATGGCCCAGACCTCCCTTGTCCACCAGAGAGAAACACACTGGGCCTGGAGTCTTGTCAAAGCAGGAACTTGCTTTATTACATCAGGAATGAACTTATAGAGGTTGGGGTGATGGGGGGATGGGGTGAGGATAGCAGGCCAATGAGATGATGCCATCTCAACAGTTACTAGGCAGATTCTAGGTCAGGTAGTGCTGAGTCACTCATGTGGAAGTCATGTCCCAGGACAGGTCCCCAAACTAGAGCTAGGCTCGGGAAGTTACACTGGGCCTCACGCCGGGCTTTATGGGACCCACACAGACACACAGTAGACAAATGTTTATTATGATTTGGTCATTAATAAATTGTCTTGCTTTAAAAATTAATTTTTGCTTTTATTTTGTGTGTGTGCATATGTGCATGCAAGCACCCATGTTCCACACAGCTCACACACAGAGGTCAGATTCAGTCCTCTCCTTCCCCTGGCTTCTGGGGATCAAACTCAGGTTGTCAGGATTAGCAGTAAGCAAGGAAGAGGGATAATATCTTAATTCTAACACCTGTCAGCCAATAGGGCAGAGAGACGCCATGATGGGTAGGAAGTGAACAAAAGAGCCGGATAATTCACATGCTGTGGGTTGTCATGAAAACACATCTATTCCATCTGTGTTTCATCTTCAGGCCATTGCTATGAGCTGAATAATAAGTAGAAAGACTAAGCTGGCCAATGGATACCTGGGCAGTGGAGTTCTTGAGTTTGCATGTTAGTTACAAGACAAAGATTCTCCTCTCAGCAGCCTACCTCATTTGATGGCAGTAGAAGACACATCAGGGTCAATGATCTTAATCAGTTAAAACAAAGCTGGCAAACTGAAATATTTATCAATTTAACCTTTTCCCATGACCTGGAATAATTAAAATCCATTCTAATTTCTCTCAAAATGGAACGAATGTCTCAGCCTTTGTTTTTATCAGTTCAGAGCTTTGCCTTTGTCTCAGTGTTTGCTAGTTTTGTGTGAGATGCTGGTTATCATTCACAGTCTGACTTCCCCGGGAGTTGCATGAGTCTGTTGTGAGAGATTTGCAGTTCTGCTGAAGCACAGGCTTCCACGGAAACTCAGCATTCCCGTTTTCATGCTTCCCTGCTCCTTGGCGATTAGGAGGTCCCATGGGAGAGCCTTATTGTTTCTGTTTCTGAATCTGCAGGTGCCTGTGTGATACAATGACCTTCTGCTGGAGATTTGGATTTTTATTTTATCCTTTAGCAATGTGTGCTTAGAAACATATAAATTATCTTAATAAAATGCAATAATGTTTATTATAGAAATGAAAATGTTCTCATGAAAACATGTTAATAACAATAAATAAATAATTCCCAAAGGAATGAGGTGACTCTAGACAAGTGACCCCCCATAACATATAACTGCAGTTATAACTATATTTAAAATTCTGGTCCTCAGTGATGAGGACCCAGTAATTTGAAAAGCCCATCTCTTTGGTTTAATATCAGACTTAATCCATGTGATGGCAGAATCTAGACACTCAGCTACCTTGGAGTATATCACATGGGCAGGCAGACCAGAAATTATCCATAAATATTACCTGGGTGAGCCCATGCTATCAGAGGGAAGACATTTGAACTCCAGTGGCTTTACTCTGGGAGGTATCCTAGCAAGACTATTGAAAAGCGCTCTCTCTCGCTCTCTCGCTCTCTCTCTCTCTCTCTCTCTCTCTCTCTCTCTCTCTCTCTCTCTCTCTTGTGCTCTCACTCTCGCTCTCTAACTCAACCTTTACTGTTTAATCAGAGTACTCCTTTTTTATTTTTTTAATCAGAGTCCTAATTTTTAATCAACTTCTTTATTGTGTTTTTGTCCTTTGAGACCAGTTACAGGAATTAGATATTCCCTGAGTATTAGAGAATAAATTGTGTTATGTCTTCCTCTATACCTAGTCTATACTTTTTAGCTTGCATTTAATTCATTAACTGTCTAATTTCATTTATCACACCTCTCAAAACTAACTCTCTGGTTCCCTTTCCTATCAGATTTTGACCTTGGTTTTGGTAGTTGTAAAGGAGGAAGAAGACATTGAGGCTCACTTCACAGCAATGTAGTCTAGCATAGAGCATATGGCCAGATTGACACAGGCCTGAGCTCTTTGTAAAGTGGGATGATCTGAAAAATATAAAATATGGAGAAATGTGAATCTCAAATAGCAATAACAAATTTTTAGAGATGACTTTGGACTTTTGCTTATTATAAATACTGTGATAATTTTATCAAAGTTCAACAATGTAATTATATAGTTTGTTATTAGGGTAGCATGTATTAATATAAAATTGGTTTCATGACATTTTCATACATGCATAGAAGGTATTTTGAACATATTCAACCCATCATCCTCTTCTGTTCCCCCGTTCATTTCCACTGATACCCTTTCTATTACCAAATAGCCCCACTTTTCCTTTCTTGTCTTCTAAAAAGTCACCCAATGAGTTTCACTAGGGTTGTCTATAAGAGCATGGGTAGGGTTATTTACTGGGGCACAGGCAACTTGTCCATGGCTACACGAATGGAAAAAAATGTCTCTTCCCCTGCAACTACCACTAACTGCCTACAGATCTCCAAGAAGAGGTGGGGCCTCTTGAGCACCCTGCCCCATCTCCATAACAGAATACTAACAGACCCAACCTTACACAGATCTTATGCAAGACATTGAAGTTCCAGAGTACAGGGACCATATCAGCATTACTACCCCTTTCTTCTAGCTTACAATTTATAATTGTGTGTTTACATTTATTGTAAGTTGGTTGCGGGGCACTAAATATCTCTGGTTCCTTGAATGGGACCTCACACTTTTTTTTCTTTATTATTATGTGTTTTAAATTTTATACATCAGCCATGGGTTCCCCTGTCCTGCCCCCTCCCGCACCCACCCCCATCTTCCCCCCAGCCCCTCCCCTCCATTCCCAAGTCCTCCAGGATTAAGGCACCTCTGGGGATTCATTTAAACCTGGTGGATTCAGTACAGGCAGGTCCTGTCACCTCCTTCCAGACTGAGCAAAGTGTCCCTGTGTAAGCCCAAGGTTTCAAACAGCCAGCTCATGCACTAAGGACAGATCCTGGTCCCACAGACTGGGTGCCTCCCAAACAGATCAAGCTATTCAGTTGTCTCACTTATCCAGAGGGCCTGATCCAGTATTGTAATTGTTTTTGCATATACGAGTTTTCTTTAAGAGTGTTCAATCTACCAGGTAGTAGTGGCACACGCCTTTAATTCCAGCACTCAGGAGGCAGAGCCAGGTGGATCTCTGTGAGTTTGAGGCCAGCCTGGGCTACAGAGTGAGTTCTAGGAAAGGTGCAAAGCTACACAGAGAAACCCTGTTTGAAAAACCAAAAAAAAAAAAAAAAAAAAAAAAAAGAGTGTTCAATCTAACTAGTGTAGGAGCCAAGAAAAATGCAAGTTTCTCCCCATTAACAAGGGAAATAGTTTTGTTCTTGAACAGCTCATGAGTGGCTTACTTTTGTGCTTACATGGATTAATCTATAATTATTTTAAAATATAATTTATAAACATAAATACTATAACCCTAACAAATTTGTTAAATTCAAGATCAGGAAAAAAATTAAGATTTTTCCAGAGTAGAATTCCATGGTTAAACTTGAAATTTAAAAAAAAAAAAGGATCAATGATAGCTTCTTAAAACCATGTTCTATGGGATGCATTTTCAACAAGTCAAATATTGGGAAACTATGAATGAGTCTTACAGTATGTACCAAGTGATTTGTCTAATCAACATTAGTCACCAAGAATCAGTAAAAGTGGTGACGGTAAGTTGTCACAGACTAAGGGGCCCACCCAGTGGGTACAACATCGGAGCAGATGGGAAGCAAATGCCTGCACACCACAGACAGCAAAAAGGCTGGAAGCCACAGAGACCTTTTCAGTCAGCCTAGACAGTGAACAAGGAGAACCTGGTAGATGACATCAAAAGGGTAGGCATTTGCTTAAAAAAATCTCAGCATGGTTGAAAATGATCTTTTCTGAAAATCCTGAAAGAATGATTAGGAGACCTTATCTGGTTAAAAGCTTTGATGGATAGCTCACAAGCTTCCTGGACAGAAATGTATCTAATAGCCACACACTTAATGTCTTCTTAGCTGTTTTGAGTTTAGACACTAATGAATTGTCAATAGATTTCACAATTTTCAGTCTTTATTCTTTTTTAGGTAAAAGTTGTCCTTTATCTGTTTGTTTATTAATGGAGTAGTTGCCCATTACCAGCCACTTTTTTCCTTGCATTCATTAATCTCAGTAGCTACTGAGTTGACTACTAGAGTTTTGGGGTATATTCCTCATGAACAGTAGTTGGTCCACATGGTACTTAGAAATGCAATTCAATACCATTAACTGGGCTACCTCCCCACCCTCTTCTCCTGCCTTCTGTCCCCTCCTCCCCTCTCCTTGCTTGTGCCAATGGTATTTCAGACAGTTGGGACTGCATCCTTTCTGCAGTCACTTCTTGGTGTAGTTCTGGCACACTCTGTTTCCCAGCGCTGACATACACCACAGTCCTGTACTTATGGGACTCATCTTTTCTGCATGGAAAGATGATATCAAGTTTCCTGCTCACTCTCATAGCAGCTGCTGCTTTTACCTCAGGGAACATATTACAGTTTCACTCTGTATGTTTATGTGATAATCTGTTTGCTAGCCATCTCCTCTCCCATAAAATTAGTTTTCCTATCGATGAGGGTCATACCCTTGTATTTTAATCACTGTATTCCTATACCTGGCTTGATGCAAGGCTGTGACAGGAGCAACATAAATATTCTTTTTAAAATTTTTAATGCTACTAGAACGCATTCCTGTTTCTTTTAGATAAGACCATGCTGTCAAATGTCTGTTTAAAAAAAACAACTACCTGTCTCTGTTGTGATATCCATATCTGATAACCACTTAATAGATTTCCAGGTGACAAGCATTTATACATGAAAAAAATATTGATGTTAATGGACTAGAAAGACTTTTTAATGATGGAATTCTCAGACAGACTATCACAGGACATTACAGAGAAAATGGGAAAAACAAAATCATTTTGCTCATAGTACATGGATATTATCAGCATCAAGGGTTATATCTGGTGAAGGGTAAATTCTACTAATATATAAGCAGTACAAAGGCAATAGAAATATTTTCTGGCTTTTAGTAATGCCATCATTATTATAAGTACAACAAAGAGACTGTCAAATGTCCCTTTTTATATTAAAAATATTGGTAATGGTTTTTGGTCTGATCTTTCCCTAAAATGTCTTAGTTTTTTCTAAGTAAAAACCATCATTCATTGAAATAGGTTCCAAGACCTTGTTTTAATATGTATTTTGTACATTAAACTATGTTAGATTGGTGAGACTTTGAATGCACATTCTATCAGTGATTGCTCATGAATACCTTACAGATGATCCCCAGTTTCCCGACAAACACCAGATAAGCAAATGATTAATAAGCTAAAGCCAGGGTGGAGGGATGGCTCAGCAGTTAAGAGCACTTGCTGCTCTTACAGAGGACCCAAGTTTGATTCCCAGCACACATGTCCACCAGTTCACAACTATGTGGGTGTACAGATCCTGGGGGATCTGACACCCTCTGCATGCCTCCACTTGGACTGCACAAATATGCATATACCCACAAACTCACATGCACATAATTCAAAATGAAATTTTAAAAATAAGTTAAACATCTAGGAGCTGGTGATACAGCTCAGTGGCAGTGTGCTTTAACTGTACAATGAAAGCAAGAGTTTAAGGTCCATAGTGGTCAGTCTAAAATCAATGGCAGTAGCTTACTCACCACCACATATATAAACATGGTTAGCCAAAACCTGCAATCCTGAGTTGAGTCTCCCTGATGCAAAGGAGTCTTCTTTTCCCAAGCTCTTGTGTCAGAAGTTACTAAAGATAAGGCATTGTTCTTTCAGCAGGTACTGTGACAACCCATGTCAGTTGAGCAAATAAAGTCAATAGTCTTCCTTTGTTACTCATTTTAATTTTTCAAGGTTGAGTTTATTTTTAATGATGTGGGGAGGGGCACATAAGTGCAGGGGCCCACAGAGGCCAGAAGCATCAGACCCCATATAACTGGAGTTATAGATGGTTATGAACAACTGATGTGGGTGTTAAGAATCCAACTTGGGTCCTCTGCAAGAACAGCTCATGTTCTTAACTGCTGAGCTGTCCTTTCAGCCCCATTTATTTTTAAATTATATCCAAGGGCATCTTGGTTGGTAAGCTGGGAAACTCTTAGATCATAACTCTCCATCAGCATTTCTTTGTATGGAGTCCTGAGTTTCTAATAAAAACGAAATATTACTTTCTTAATACCCAGACCGATGCATTTATGCTTCATGTGGAATTCTCTGGAAAAACTAATGTTGAAGGAGTAGCTTAGAGGCCTAAATGGATCTCCACCTGCCTTTCTGTAAAGCCTATAGATATTATCATCACACTATATCTTTTTTTACTTCAGTGGACTATTAACTGAAGTTCCTAAAAATATGGAAGATAACGGAACAGACTGTGTAGGACTTGAATTCACTAAATCAACAGCTTCCATGCAGTGCAAATAAGGGGAAAGAAAGGAGAGAAAGTGCAGGGGAAACACCATTCCAAGGTGCTATATCCACTACATGAAAGCCTAGCATCTGGTCTAGAAGGAGGTCAGGCTGTTGTAATAGAGCTGGCCTTGCACTTTGAACTGAACCAGTTGGACTAGTATAGCCTCAGTTAGTAAAGGAATGAAGACGGATGTGAACAGAGAAAGGGGCGCAGGGCATGGAGGTTTGTCCTCACAGATGTTGTTGTGGTTCAGTGAATTTTGCCCTCTCCAGGGGAACATGTGGAAGCCAAAAGCAAGGGTCAGTAATCTCTGTAGTGACTCAACACTGCTCTACCATGCAAACGCTACCTACCTAATCAAAGTTCATATGACATGGCAAAGAACTGCTATGATCACACATGACCATATATTGACCCATTATGGACAGGAAAAATAACAAAACTCACCATCCCCTGTAATTTTCTTGAATAGAGAGCACATTTAGTGCCTAAAATAATGAAGCTCATATATTGAACTCTGTTTTCATACCCCTTACTTAGCAAACCTCTCCTTAACACTTAGTATATACTTAAAAAATTGTTTTTATGGTATATCCCTTCATTCCAACATCATGGAATAAAATAAGTGTGTCCTCACATGAATCTGGAGGGATATACAATATATACTCTTTTTATCTGTAATACTTTTGAAATATATTTTTAATTTATTCTTTGAGAATTTCATACATGCATAGAATGCATTTTTATGGTATCTGCCTGCTTCTTTCCAATTTAACTCTCCTAGGCCCCTCCTTGTCTCTCCTCAAATTCATGTCTTTTTTTTTTTTAACCCATTGAGTCCTACTAGTGATGCCCATGTGTGCATAGCCTGAGTAATCCTTAGGAATATGGGCTACTTACCAGGGTATACATTGCTCAAGAAAATAGACTCTCTTTCCCTCAACATCCATCATTTAGTGCTGTACTGTTTTATTTCTCTGGTAGTTAAGCTAAGTGTTTCCATAATGAATAGATCTATATTTTCATTTTCAATCTACAAATTGACCATGAGTCAGTGGCTTCTGGAAGACAGAAGAAGATTCCATTGAAGTTTCTGGGTTTATTATTATCACCTATCAAATACTAAATTATATACCTTTTTACATTATACCTTGTGGAGTTTAGAGAGGTGCCTAATCATGGCGCCATCACCACAGACATCTTCTCTCACAGTCATGTTTCTATAAATATTAGATAACAATATATGAGGTAAGAATACGGCTTAAAAGACTTAAGGCATTTATCAGAAAGTTCTTAGGGATCAAGATAGAATTCTAATAACTTGTATCCCTGTAAGACCAAAGAGGAGAAAAAAATTAGCTTGTAAAGCACTGTCATGAAAATCTGACATTGAAGAATAAATTTAATATTATAAAATAGTAGTTTAAAAACACAACTGTGGTACAGGTATATTAGTATACTAATATTTTAGTACAAAGATATCAGATTAAAAATTAAGGTTTGGGTTTGCCACATAGTTATGATTTTTATGGTGCTTTGTGGAGCACAACGATAAATTGTTTGTAGAAGCCAACTTGCAATTCTGTAGGTAAGTTCCAAGTGTCTCCAGCAGCCATCAGGCTAAGATGAAGATAGTTGAGTATTCTCTGTCATGCAATCTTTGGTAGCACCAAGATCAACATTCTACTGTCCTTAACACCTAGAAATCTGCACACATGAAGTGCCTCAAAGGCATACCAGGTGATAGTCTTAAAGTAACTCTATTTGACAATGTTAACACACATTTTAGGTTTGCCACCACATATATCAAGAAAACTGATTCTGGCTGCAGCATTATTAGGTCACAGTATTCCTATAGGTATATGGAGAGATAACCACTCACCCCTGATAAAGAACTGATGGCAGGCCAAAGTAATGATACCACTCATGTTCAATTGGTGGACAAAGACTTTTACTGGAGTTCCTTATGGTAATGTATGTGAAGGGTTACTTTTAGAAGTAGACATGACTCAAATTCAGCTGTCGCCAAAGCTCACCCTAACATGAGTGATGGATCAAAACAACTGTTAACCTAGGGCACACTGCACAACTTACAAGCAACTCCATGGGTTGGAAAGTGTCTGTCTCTTTTAAGGGCCTTGGCTGGTCTGAGTCCCCTTTGGCCAGCTCAGTTTGTTTGGAGGTGTCACTCACCAGTCTTTACTGCATAGAGAAGCTTGGGGGGGGGAGCCTAGTGTAGCTCATCAGTTTTAGAGACTTCCTGAAGTTATTTGAATTGTTTACTTTCTAAATTTTTTATTTATTTCTTGGTTTCTGAGACAGGGTTTCTCTGTGTGTAGTCCTGGCTGTCCTGGAACTCACTCTGTAGACCAGGCTGGCCTTGAACTCACAGAGATCTTCCTGCCTCTGCCTTCCAAGTGCTGGGATTGAAGATGTGCACCACCACCACCTGGCCTATTTCCTAAATTTTAAGGAGCTTCTTTGAAACATGGAATATTCACCTCCCTTCAGAGCTGTGGTTCTCATCCTATGGGTCATGACCACTTTGAGGTCACATATCAGATATCCTGCATACTTACATTAAGATTCGTAACAGCAGCAAAATTACAGTTATGAAGTAGCAATGAAATAATTTTATGATTCACCACAACATGAGGAACTGTACTAAAGTGTGGCAGCATCAGAAAGGTTGAGGTGCTTTAGAGCATCCTGGGACTTAGCCTGCTTCTCTCAAAGATGGAAGGTCGTACCTTGGAGGAAATTACTACATGATGGTTCATTGCTGTTGTCACTTACCCAGGACGCTGCCCCTGACAGTGTACTCAGTAAATTTTCTTCCTGTTGCATGTTCTAAGCTCTGAACAAGTAAATTCTTTTGCTACCTGCCAGTCCCTGCACCAACAAAAGATGAGGTTGAGCCTATGGAGAAACAGTTCTATAAAACTCTACCAACACTAGCCTGCTGGTGATAGTAATAAATGCTTTCTGGAAATAGGAGGAGCACTGTTTGTCCAAAAGCAGTCATTGGTACATGAAATTATCCTTTAAAAATTACCTGAAAACATTGTAATGAGTGTTTTTAAACTGCTAGAGCATCTTATACTCTTGGAAAGACTTCATTCAGCCTTATACAGAAATTTAAGTAAATGTATATAATTAAATAAAATATACATTATATAAATATGTATATTTTTCATGTAAAATCAGATATAACAAGACCCATCCTTTTAAACTATGGCCTATATATTTGTTGATTCAACTGAAGACTGGTTAAAAGTATTCTAAAAATAAAATGTATCTGTACTTACCGCACGCAGGCTTTCTCTTTGTCTCCTTTCTTTCTCTCCCTTTCTACTTATTTATATACCTTCCTTCCTTCCTTTCTTCCATCCTCCCTCCCTCCTTTTCTTTCTTTCTCAAACAATATGATATGTGACAGAGCATTTAAATTGTATTCAGCACTATAACTGAGAGGTGCTTCACAGTGAGTAGGTAATGTACATCAGGTCTATACCACCCTGTTCTGTCTTGTATGAGAGATTTGCGAATCCAAGCACTGTATTATCCAGTAGATTTGTGAAGCCAACCTGAAGCAGGTGACTGTACAGTGACTTCTAGCTCAAGTCACCCCACTGAGAGATCAACGGGGAACTGTACAGCAACCCAGGAGAGTAGAAACCATATGGACTTTTACTTTTGTTTCTCTGCATAGCCATCTATACATCTGCTTCCTGGTGATTAATTGAAAGCTCGTTTTTACTTTTAATTTAAATGTGACATATACAATCTCAGGCATGTTGAATTAGTAAAGAAAGCTTGCAGAGTGCCCCCTCTTCATTACAGTATTATACAGAGTTATTGCCTTGTTAGGCAATACAAAGTTATTATTGTATATTTCTTCTCTTCCTGAATTAGCAATGTATAACATCCATTACATTTCATCCTCAGGGGAGTGATTTTTCTATTATAACTGACAAAATCCTATTTCCTTGGCTGTATTTAGGCAGTATTTAAACATTCTCTTTCTTCAACACCCCTACCTGCCTTTCTGTTTCGTTCTCTGATTTGTGGCCTGTGACTCTATAGGAATTTATTATTCTGAATTTTTTGCTTATGTAAAGTTTCTTTGAGTGTATTGTTTTGTTTAAAAGAAAGCACAGAGGTATTCAATTTCCTTTCATCTTTGCTTTTAATAGTCATAATGAAATTATTCTTTTAAGAAAAAAAATACTGTGTTTTCAACTCCATTGAGACAAGTGTTGGGTTCTATACTAAGTGGCATGCCAGCTCCAGCTGTGTGTGTAGAGCAATTTAAAGCAAGTTTGTTTTGTTTGAAATGGGAGCTAAACTTCTTTAGAAGGATACAGGTAAACCAAACTCAGAAAGACAACCACATTTTTTTTTGCTCTGTTTTATTCTTTTCATTTGTTGTTTCTAACTCCAAGTTTTCAGATATGAATATTCAACCTGGCATAACAACAGAAATCAGAACAGTAAATGGGGAGAAGGAGTAAGATAAAGGTCTGGAGAGGGGAATAGCAGCAAGTGTACAATTACTAAGAAGGGATAAATGGAAAAGAATCTGGGGAGCTTTAAGTTAGAAAGGGATAGATAACGCAATAGTTATGAAGAAGGATGAAGGAGAAGTAAATAAGACAATATCTTCTAGTTCCATCCATTTACCTGCCGTTTTTCACTTTTTCCAGGAGCTGGGAAAATTTGGAGGAAGGGAAGGAAAAGAAGAATGCTGTAATTATATTATAATCTCAAAATTAAATAAAAAGAAATGAGTTTCTCAGAACCAAGCTCCAAGGAACTCACAAACTTTAGATTGGCAGCTCTGGAACCTGCATGGGACCAGACTAGAACTCTGCATACTTACAGGAGACAGTTGTGTAGCTGGGTCTGTTTGAGGGGGCCCTAGAAGTGTGGTCAGAATCTATCCCTGGTGAATGAACTGGCTTTGTGAATCCCTATGTGGGACACCTTACTCACCCCTGATAAAGCAGGAAGGGGCTTGGTCCTGCCTCAAAAGAATGCACCAGGCTTAGCTCTCTCCTCAAGGAAGAACTTACCCTGTTGGAGGAGGGGATGGGAGGGGAGAAGAGGAGGAGCAGAAGGAGTGATGTGAGGGAGATTTGGGATTGGTATGTAAAATGAATTTTAAAAATTGAAAAATAAATAAATAAAAATTTTTAAAAAGAAAAAAAAAGAAGGATACAGATCCTCCTCCTCATCCTTTTCCCACCTGGTCTTTCTCAACCCAAGTGCAGATAGCCTGTATCTCATGAATGGCTTCAGTTAATTGACTTTGTAAGCCATCCATGAGGCACTCTAAAATAAAGTGTATCAGCATATACCCTGAAGAGTAACTGTTAGACTCTTAAATAGCCTGGCTTTCATGGTAGTATCTCTAAAGGAGATGTTAACTGAACAGAAATTCCAAGGATATGTATGCTCGAGGTGCAAAGTTCAAACCTTAATCTTTTCTTTTCTTGGAGTAACATTCTCAGTGTGAAGAGTCAGAATTTGCTCACACATGGGAGTAAAATTACTAAGATTTGTATACAGAGGTGCATCATGCTAGTACATTAAGAGCCTAGGATCCTATAGTTTTTCACTCATGGCCTATTTGATAAATTTGAGAGTTATATTAAAACCAAGGTATCATGTCCATATATTACAGAAATAAGGAAATGATATCTCACTTGAGGACAAATCTGCCTCAACACACAACCTGTTACACACAGATGTTTAACAAACTTAGGAGCATGAATGGGGGGCCAGATAGCAGAGCTCAAAACATACAGAAACAAATCATGGCTTCCACTGTCATACTAGAAGCAGAGACAGCTGATCTCTTAGAGGCCTGAGACATGGCTGAAGAAAAGCAAGGAACAAAAATAAATAAACTCCTAATAAAAAAAAACAACCACCCAGGCAATGACCCATCTCAATCCACAACTGAGGAAAAATGAATGATCACTCACTTCTTATATGTCTCTGACCTGGGATTTTTCTAGTTTTGTTGTTGTTGTTGTTGTTGTTGTTCCTATTATTCTTAGATTTGGTCTTTCAGTGTCCCAGGCTTCTTGGATGCTTTGTGTCAGGAGTTTTTTAGATTTAACATTGTCTTAGACTGTTGTATACATTTCTTCTATCATTTTTTTTAATGCCTAAGATTCTCTCTTCCATCTCTTGCATTCTCTTAATGAAGCTTGAGTCTGTAGTCTTGTCAAATTCCTAAATTTTTCATTTCAGAATTTCCTTAGTTTGGGTTTTTTATTGATTCTATTTCCATTTTTCAGGTCTTGAATATTTTATTCATTTCCTTCTACTGTTCATTTGTGTTTTCTTGGATTTCTTTGAGGGTTTATTTATTTCCTCTCTAAGGACCTCTATCATATCCACACAGGCTGTTCTAAAGTCTTTTTCTTGGGCTTCAGCTATGTTGGAATACTCAGGCCCTGCTGTGATAGGGTTACTAGCCTCTAGTGGAGACATATTGTCCTAGTTGTTATTGATTGTGTTTTTACACTGGCATCTAGATATCTGGGACTGGGAAGATTATAGTTCTAGTTGCTGATATCTGATATTTGTCTTTGTTGGATGGGTGTTTCATTCCATGTTTCCTGTTTCCTCTCTGGATCTTAGGAAAGTGTGGAGGCTGTGTGTTACCTGGTGAAAGTTTTCTGTGAACCTAATAGGTATGGCCACTTGAAGTTCTAGGAAAATATGTTTCTAGGCAGTGGTAGCTGACACTTTGTTATTCCTTTATTCTATACTTTAAGTTGCTTTTAGTGTAATGTGATGTAGAATATGAATTCTGATGGATACAATTGATGAAGTATGTCTTCAGCCCAGAGTAAATAAAATCAAGTGTCATAACACTGACCACTTTCTTGGCTTTATAGCATATTTATGGATTCTAGAACCAAACTGACCTCTAAATTTTATATCACACAATATAATTTTATCAAGATAACATATTTTGACTTTATAAGTGGGGAACAAGCAACTTCCAATATGAAGAATGTGTAATTATGGCTTGTATTAATACTTTTGAGTTTTGCAGGAAATTTTGTTTATGTGGTTGAGAAATACATGTATTATTTTGTGTTTTGACATTATTCAACACATACTGCCCTTAGTTATCTGGCTAATGCATTTGATAAGAAACATACAGAGATCACAAGGCTAGTATCATGTTTACATGTGAGAGTTTGCATATGCTCTTACACATTCTTTTCTGATACTGATCTTTCAAATTCAGTCAATCTTCTAAATATCTTTTAAATCTGTCTGCTTCTGTTACCACCAATTCTCTTGCCTAACAAGGGCTCTAACCTACTCTCCAAAGCAGGATGCCTATACCTAGTCTTTACCCACAAAAAGCCATTCTATCTACAATAACCAGAATAAGATAATTCAGAATGCAGTTAATGCTATGTTACTCTAATACAAAAATGCCCAGAAATGTCTCCATGATTTCTTTAGTCTTGTTGTTTGTGTCCTAAGAATAATGGATTTCTGATATCTGAGCTGCTTTTGTCCATACCATTATTTATCATGGATGCATCTTCTTCCCCCCTCCCCCTTTACATAGTTAAGTCTACTCATCCATCTAGTATGAGTCAACACTTAACTAAGGGCAAGTATTGAATAATGCCCATGCCAAAAGAATGCATATATTTCTCAATCACCTAAACAAAATTTCCCACAAAACTCAAAAGTATTAAGCTGTTCTTTGAAGGGGTTGTCCACCCATCCTTACTACAATTCATGGTTACACATTCCTCATACTAGGAGCGGTTTCTCCTACTTATAAATCATAATATGACTTATTTGTCTTAAAATTGTGTTGTGTAATATAATGATTACATCCATTGCTGATGTCTGAAGCAATGGCTTTCTTTCTTTCAGGTAAGTTCTTATGGCTCCATGAGAGTCTCCTTAACTTAATGCTGCCAGTCAGCTACTATGCTGTTTACTTTTAACTGTCACCCTAGTACAATCTGTAATCATCTGGAAAGACAGTTTCCATGAAGAATTATGGTCCACAGTCATGTTTGTGGGGGATTATCTTGATATTTTTTAGGTGGGTAAAAGCATCCTGATAGTGGGCAGCACCATTTCACAGCCTGAGCCCTGAACTGGGTAGGGGTGAATATAGATAGCTGATCAGAAGCAGCAAGCAAGAAAGGTGCATTTATTCTCTCACTGCTCTTGACTATGAATGTGTTGTGACCAGCTGCTTGTGTTCCTGCCTTGGCTTCTCCTCTTTGATGAACTAGAACCTGGAATTGTAAGTTGAATAAATCCTTTCCTTCCATATATTGCTTTTGATCAGCATATTTTACCACAATAATTGAAATGAAGCTAATACAGCTATTTTCCATCTTATTGATATCAGAATTTGATGAACAACTTCTCTCTACTAGGTCATGAACTCTACCAGAATCTAGACTGTGCTTTAATTTACCACTAGCTCCCTATGACCCATCAGAGAATACTTAGTACTTAGAACACAATAAAAAATTATTTCATCATCTATATTATTTAAACTAAATAGAAAGTCATATTAAAGTTAATTTCAACAACATAAAAATTGATTTTGTTTTAGAAAAACATAAGATTTAAAAAACATTCAATTGTGAATATACATATAGATAAATATACTTTTTGAACTTGCATAGTGGAAATATGCAATAACAATTACATAAAATGGAATTATAATATTACAGTCAAACATGCAATTTTCATAAAAAGAATTAAATAAGTTTCTTTAATGATACTAAGAACAATAAATTTCATTTATTTTGAATACCTTAAATGAGTGGGACTTTGATAAACAATTTTCAAACATCCTCTTATTCAATCCTTGTAAGATAAGCATTAAATGATATTCAAAACGAGATCGTGTGATCACAGAGAAAATTGCTGTGTCAATTTCATGCACGCAACATTAGCTGTCATTTTCTGGTCACCTGCTATGTCTAGACACTCTGTAAAGTGTTTATGTACACACTTTCACTCGACTTTCATGAATAGATAGTTATTATACTTATTAGGTACCTTCTTTGGATAATTGCATTGATCAGAAATGTTACTAATGCTCCCATGATGTCTTTTCCAAATAATCCCCTGCCCTGCACCCATCTGTAAAAAACTGAAGCTTGCTTTTTCACTTTTACAAATCCTAAATTCTATAGTCATGGTGTGAATTCATATATAAGACGATTTGGGTTAAAACTGTATTAAAAGTTAAATCTGTTATTGCTTGGACTGTCAATTTTGAGCATATGCTGTCCGAAAGGTAACTAGTTATTATCAAACAATGGGACTTCTACACCCAAAATAAGTAAATACGTGCTCGCAAAAAGCTACAAGCAGGTCATATAATCAGCCTCTCAGGCTGTTGTCAGAGCCCAGAGTCAGATAGATAAAAGAGGATTAGGAGAACCCATCTTCTTAAGCAGGAGATAAACAGTCCCAGGGTACATGGGGAGAAGGGAGTTGGTGGATGTGGGTGTTTAGCTTGCCTGTTCAGAGTCTATTTAGAATTTTGTTTCTTATAAGTTCAGTTCTTTGATGTTTACCATTTTTAAAAATTCAATTTACTTTAATAGCACTTTCCAGAAAAGCAATATCTTCACAGCACTAGCTACTCACTAAATCTTTAAAAACCATTAGGAAAATGAGCTCCATGGTAGTAACTACTTCTTTTGAAGTGACTGGGAAATTTTCAGCATGTCTGAGGATGTGTAGCTATGTCTACAGAGGCAAAGAGACAGTTTAAACCATTTTCTATACTTCAGGTAAACAGAAATTATATGTAAGATAATGAGATTATATACTGATTCTCCTTTGAATCATGAATCAGTGTTAATTGAAAAAGTTTAAGGGACCAAGTTCAACCAAGTATTCATGATGGTGGGGAACATCCTCAAACCCTACAGCATCTTGGCATCCTTATTTTTTATGCCCTCTGATACCTATTTCAGTAAAACCCCAATGTACTATAGGGATAGAATTGATTTAAATAATTCGGGAAAATAGAAAAGCATTCCAGGTAGACAATCCTATTTTAGATAATGCTTTGGCATTTGTAGGAAGGCTTTGGGGGCTGAACTGCTTCTATGGACTTGTCAAATGAGGCAGTGACTTACATGTAGAGTGTGTTTATAGCAAATAATAGAAGGTCAGCCTTCCTAGTGTTCTGGTCCCTTCAGGTGGCTGGACCTTGAACTGATTAAAATACCCTTAACTCTATAGCTATAGTTAGAAAGCATATTAAAATTCCTGTAACCAGTTATCAGTAAGGCCAAGACTCTAATCACAGTCACTGACTTAAAAGCTATTACTCAAGAAAAAAATAATAAAATGGGTAATTTATATACATGATAAAAACTTTAATGTGAAAAGAATATATAGTACATTGGGCCTAGCAGCTGCAGATTCAGTCCACCCTGTGATAAAAAATATTATGAAAGAAAAATGAAATGGACTTTATCTTGTCCTTAAAACTAAGCAATAGAGGCCAGCATGATAGCTCAGTGGTTAAGAGCACTGGTTGCTATTCCAAGGGGATCTGGGTTCAATCCCCAGCACCCATAGGGTGGCTCACAAAGATCTATAACTCCAGTCCCAATGGATCCAATGCCCTCTTTTTGCTTCTGGAGTCACTGTATACTTGTGATACACAGATATATCTGCAGGTAAAACACTCATACACACAAAATAATACAATAATTAAAAAATTAAGCAAGATAACCAAAATTAAAATACAATTCAGGCTGTTTGGGTTAATATCACTAATCTGGAGATAATAGAAAGTATCCAGAAAAAAAATGGCTTATTTGCAAATACTAAGCCATTTCTTATAAGAGACATTAACCTACATGGATCTTGGCAGCCACATGAGTGAGAGGGTAGAGGGGATTCTGAGACAATATCCCATAAAGATGGCTATAAGATCATGGAAGATTGTCCTAGGATCCATTCCACCCCCTCACTCCTAACCATCTGTCATTTGGCTTAGAATGAGTTAAGAATCCACTAATAATGCTGTGTTTGATGCAATCGTTTTAATATGCCTATACATGGAAAATAACAAATGATGAAATACCATTCCATACCATACACCCTTCCCCCATGTGAACTAAAGTGTCTTCTGTCCTCAGCTCCTTGAGTAACCATGAGTTACTACAAGTCAAACTCCTGCTCCCATTCCCTCTGCTGCTCTGGGTTCCCAGTGATCCATTCTTCTAAGGAATCACTTAGAATCACTTACCTTAATCCAAGTAATCCATCATATTCATTGCCACCACAGGTGAAGCTTCAGGTACCTGTACATTGTCTCTTTTACTGTGTAAAGTACTAAGAAAGAAGTTTTAATAGGTGAAAAATGAAGGGTGGGGGTGAATAGTTTGAGCTCCATTTCCATTCTAGAAGCTTCTACCTATGTTAAGCCACCTAATCACCTTGCTGCTTTTTAATGCTTCTCTAATTCTAACCACCAAGATGCTACACACATTTATCCCCCAAAAGTCTGTTTTGCCATTAAAAACAAAACAAAACTCTGTACAGGTAAAGTCAACAAATAGCCAGGCAACCTGCCATCATGAACTCCCTCTTATTGGAAATGGACCAGGGTGAGAAGAGGTTAGAGGTTACCTAGCCTTATCTTCACTCATACTGGCAAGCTTGCCATTCCTTTGCTAACATTAGAACTAAGACACTTCAGTCTTCCAAAGTAAAATTAAAGATAACAGTGCTCCAGGAATCCTCCAGGTCTTTAATCCCAAGCTAGGATTGCCGAGACTGCCAACCTCCTAGACTGAGCAAATACCAAGTTCTCAGCCTCGCCAGTGTAAGACAGCCAGTGTTGGAATACCTAGACCACAATGTAAGCCAGTATGTATTTCTCCTAAGGGAAATTCATTGCCATTCTGAAAATTTCCCCTGTTACCTGCAAAGCATTGATTACTAGATGTACAAATCTTGGCTTGATTGCTCCTCCCCATTTAAGTCTGTATTAAAAAAAAAAAAAGATTGACTAGTGAGTTTCCACACAATGTATCCATTCAGCAAATGGCTGTTGACCACCTGCAATGTTTCATGAGTTCCTCAAGCCCTGTCATATGTGTAAAATATGATAAAAATGTCTCGGGGCAGGAGAGGTGGCTCATCCATTAAGAGCACTGACTGTTCTTTCAGTGACCAGGTTTGGTTCCAAGCATCCACCCACATGGTGGCTCACAAGCATCTGTAACTCCAGTTCCAGGGGATTCAATGCTCTCTTTTGGCCACCTTGGACAGCAGACATACAGGTGACATGCATACATATATACAGGCAAACACTCATATACATAAAATAAAAGTAAATAATCCTTTTTTTGAAAAAAAGAACCTATCTCCAAAATTATAAAAGCAAAATATCTTATAGAAATTTAATTTTATTATATTCAGAAAAACAAATCAGCAAGAAATGATCAGACATTGCTAAGAGCCTTAAAAGACCATCAGACAGCAACAGAGCACCCAGGTGGCTTTCCTGAGCTCCCTGGTAAGTGAGTCCCCTCGCTCACACAGGCAGCCGCCTTCCCTCGGACACGACTGAATGCTTCTGAGTGAGTTATGCTCTTAAAGTTAAGTGCAGAAATATTTAGCACATATATGTCTATTTAAAAGCATCATTAAACATTAGTCATATTTAATGAGACCCAAAAAAGCCCAAGTCAAAGTCCTCAATGAAATGTAAGTAGGATGTGATGGTATAACCCATAATCTAATCTCTGTCCATAGATTTTTATCAGTTTTCTTTGATACCAGATTTCCTGGGGCTGGAGAGATGGCTCAACCATTAAAATCACTTACTGCTATTGCAAAGGACTGAAGTTTGTTTCCTGGAGCCCACATTGGAAGGCTCACACTGCCTGTAACTCCAGCTCCAGGGGACCCAATGCCCTCTTTTGGCCCCTTTGGGCACTGCATTCACATGTTTACACACACACACACACACACACACACACACACACACACAGAGAGAGAGAGAGAGAGAGAGAGAGAGAGAGAGAGAGAGAGAGAATTTAAAATGAAGATAAAGGAAAAAAAAACAGATTTCCCCATTTGCACTCATGCGTTGAATGCTGAGTTCTGATAGCCTTTGGATAAGGAGCTGTATCTGCATGTATTTGTTAGGTTTTCATTCTTTCCCATGATTTACAGCATTGCACTTGTAAGGAAGGTAGAGTTTCAGATCTGATCCTGCTTCAGTTGGTAACCACTCACAGAACAGCTGAGCTACCTTGGAGAAAGGGCCAGGGTTCATGACAGGAAGCAGGTGTGCTCTGTATCTTAGTATCTGGATCTCAGACACGTTTATTGAGAAAGCAGTCATTTGATAACTTGATGATTCTAACACCACCACTCGAAGGTCCTTACCTGTGAGGCTTAGTGTGGAATCAGAGCGTAAGAAATTCATTTGTTTAGAAATGAGCCATGGTTGGGCAATTCTTTAGACAGCCAGTGTTAGTTACTTTTCTGTTAATGTGATTAAAGATACTCTGACCAAAAAGCAGTTTAAAGACGGGATTTGTTCTGGCTTACAGTTCCAGAAGGACGGAGTCCATCATGGCAGGCGAAGCATGGCAACAAGCAGGAACAGCATGGCAATAGAAACAGGAAGCAAGCTGATCACAGTTTATCGACACACAGGAAATGGGGTGAGGCTGTAAGTCCTCAAAGCCCACCCTAAAGTGGTGTACTTGTGTCATCAAGGCTCCACCTTCTAAACGGTGCACAACCTCTCTAAACAGAGCCACCAATTAGAAACCAAGTATTTAAATGCATGGGTCTACATGGGGCCTATTTCTCATTCAAACCCTCAGCAGTGCCCCAGCAGCAGTACTAAGTAGCCAACTCTACATTCTGGAGAGAGACGTGACAGAGTGGTGTGAGGATGGCAGCAGCCCCTGGGGTTCCGTGGGTGGAGCAGGCAATACAGCATGAGGACTGTGCAGCTGCACAGGTGCCCAGCCAGTCAAACTCGAATGCTTGACCAAAATATGAGTTATCCATTCCTCGATCTCCATCCTTTTAAAAGATCAACCTCTTCGATTACCCTTCTGCTTGCACTTTCTTTTCATCGGGACTGGCAGAGGTGTTTTTCTGTAAGGAGTCCAGGATGAGGCTATATGGGAAATGAAGCAAAGAATGCAGATAGCTTCTGGGAGGGCAGTTGGTTAGAGGTGTCCTAATTTTCTTCAAATGCATCAGAGGGGAATTAATTTAAAGTGACCCGTCTGTCTTATGCTCTTGTAACAGTGCCTTTTTTGGTCACATTGTGGTTATCGTGTGTATCTACACAATTTCTGTCTCTCATAGCCATTTCATAAGAGCCAGCTTTATCTTACAAACCTGCTGACTCTGGGAGTATTTCCTTTGTCTTCCAGAAGAGTGTGTTTCACTATTTGGGAACTCTCTCCTTTTCTATACTCTTGTTTCCTTAATAAACTTTTTTAAAATTCATCCTATCAAGTTGAGTTTACACAAAATAATTGAAATTCTTGCAGGTCAAATAGGAAACAGCAATGTGAATACTTCAAGAGGAGCATTGGGAAGCTGTGAACTGCCCTGGGGCATGTCATGATCTCCCAAACCTAGATCTTTTGTTTTAGCTGTTTACAGGTCATAGGAAAGAAAAATCTAGGTCTTCTAAAATGAGACTTTGTGACAGAGATCCTGTAGAAAGCACTATGCTAGAACATAGTCTCCTTTTTGCCTTTAAGAAAATAAGATACATTTTCTAACCTATCTGCCAAACTGATAGGACCTTGACATGTCCTTGGCATGGGGAGAATAAAAAGAAGGAAGGTTTTAGACCACATGAGCACATAACAGGAAATTATTAAATATGGTATTGCTTGTCCCACAATGTAGGACAAGGTAATACTATATGATTGATCAAGGTTTATCCCAGGATTGCAAGCTTAACAGAAAATATGCTAATCTACACAGGCTGATCAAAGTATACACATTTAGAAATCACTTAAATAGATTAGTAGAAATTAATTATTTATAATTAAATAGAAAACTAACCATCAAAAGTGAAAATGAATTTGTGATTTTAGAGGGAAGTTTTCCAGCAAATTCAAAATCATCTTAACCCAAAGAACTTATCTATTGAAAACCTACAGACAATGTGGTATCTATTCGCAAAGAACTAAAGTATTTAAAGGAAGGAATGTGATAAAGAACTTATATCATTACCCCAGAATCTTTCAGAATTGTTTTAGAAATTCTAGATCACATCATCAAAGGAGAATAGCAAAGGCCTAAGGTTTTCAAGGTAGGAAATCTGAGCATTTTTTGAAAGATTATTACTAACACAAATCATTTATATGAAGTTTATTTTGAGTTTCTTATGTAGATTGTGATATGCAATGCAGATGATAAGCATTTTGTTCCTGGAATGTGGAAGTAGGAATCTTTTAGTGCTGCAAAAAGTTATCATTGCAGAGTATAAAGAATTAACTCTTACTATTGTGAAATTTTCCCAGTCTGAGGATTAAGTGAGATGTCCAGGCTGATGATGGTGGTAGTGGTGGTGGTGGTGATAATGATGGCAGGAATGTGATGACAGAAGGTGGTGAGGATGGTGGTAGTGATGGTATCGGTTACTTTTCCATTGCTGTGTTAAACCACCATAACCAAAGGCTTAAGCAAGAACAGTTATTTAGGTTTATAGTTCCAGAGGGAGAAGTGTCCATCCTGACAGGGAGGCATTAAGAATAAAACAGAAGTGTAGTGGATAGCCATCCCAGCCTTGGCCTGCAAGTTCCAACCCCCATTGAGGCTTCGGTAATGGTCACGCCCACAAGGCGGGGCGGAGGAGGAAGCTGAAGACCCAGGATCGAGAGGAGAGGCTTCTCTTGCTTCCAGGACCCTGGACACTGGAGGTAGACCAAGCAGAGTTCTCCAGAGAACACCGCCGGACTGTGCCATACCTTTCCCAGACCCTGCAACCTACCCCTTCATTTGTAAGTTACCCCACCAAATAAACCTCCCTTTTAACTACGTGGAGTGGCCTTAATAGTTTCACCAATACAGAAGGAGTGAACTGGAGGTAGGGGAAGGCAATATTCCTTCACAGACCCAGTGACATGCTTCTTCCAGCAAGGCTACACCACCCAACTCTCCAGACAGCACCACCAATTAAGACCAAGTGTTCAAAATACTTGAGCATGTTCATCTCTCACTCAAACCACCACAATGATGGCAATGTTGGTACTTACAGCCATGATGATAATGATGATAGTAGTAATGACAGGAAAAATGGTAATTGTGATGATGGTGGGGGTGATGTTTTAGATGATAGCGATGGTGTTGATGGCATTGATGATGGTGATCATGAAGGTTGATAGTGATGATGATGATGATGATGATGATGGTGATGACAGTGACAATGATAGTGGGGGTGACAATGGTGTTGGTGATGAGAATAATGATGACAGTGATGATGATGGTGGTCATAATTGTAATGTTAGTAATGATGGAGGTAATGATAATGGTGGTCATAATTGTAATTAATGATGGTGATGATGAAGGTAATGATGATGGTGGTCATAATTGTAATTAATGATGGTGATGATGAAGGTAATGATAATGGTGGTCATAATTGTAATTAATGATGGTGATGATGAAGGTAATGATGATGGTGGTCATAATTGTAATGATGGTGATGATGATGGTGGTCATAATTGTAATGATGGTGATGATGATGGTAATGATGATGGTGATGATGATGGTAATGATGATGGTGGTCATAATTGTAATGATGGTGATGATGGTAATGATGATGGTGGTCATAATTGTAACGATGGTGATGATGATGGTCATAATTGTAATGATAGTGATGATGGTGATGATCATGGTAATGATGGTGATGGTCATAATTGGAATGATAGTGATGATGATGGTGATGACAGTGATCATCATGACTCTAATGGGAAATTAGAAAAGAGGAAGGACAGGAGCAGAGTTGGAAAGGGGAGATGACTAGAAGAGTAAAAAAATTAAGGAAAATAAGCTGGAAATACAACTTCACCTGTTAGCTTGCCAAAGCTACTCAGGTTAATGAGAAGTTTGGATTAATTCATTGAAATCATCCATATAACAGAAATGATTATTAAAGATATCCTAAAATTAACATTGTATTGACTTATTTTTTAAATATCTTTAATTTAAAAATTTCATACATCTCTGCCCCCTTAAGATATTAAAAAAATAATTTACATATTTTCTTTTTTTAAAACATTTTTATTTTATAATTAATTTAATTTTACATATTAGCCACTGATTCCCCTGTCCTCCCTCCTCCCAACCCCCAGGCTGTCTCTCCTAGGGAGTCAGCTCAGTCTGGTAGATTCAGTTGAGGCAGGTCCAGTCCCCTCCTCCTTGCACCAAGGCTGAGCAAAATGTCTCAGCATAGGCACTAGGTTCCAAAAAGCCAGCTCATGCACTAAGGACAGGTCCTGGTTCCACTGCCTGGGGGCCTCCTAAACAGTTCAAGCTAATCAATTGTCTCACTTATCCAGAGGGCCTGGTCCAGTACCATGGGGGCTCCTCAGCTATTGGTTCACAGTTCATGTGTTTCCACTAGTTTGGCTATTTGTCCCTGTGCTTTTTCCAATCATGGTCTCAATATCTCTTGCTTATATAATCCCTTCTCTCTCTCTCTCTCTCTCTCTCTCTCTCTCTCTCTCTCTCTCTCTCCCTCCCTCCCTCCCTCCCTCCCTTCCTCCCTCCCTCTCCCTCCGATTGGACTCCTGGAGCTCCACCTGGGGCTTGGTGGTGGATCTCTGCATCTACTTCCACCAGTCACTGGATGAGAGTTCTATCATGACAAGGTGTTCAGCCATCCAATCACCAGAGTAGGTCAGCTCAGGCACTCTCTCAACCATTGCCAGTAGTCCATAGTGGAATCATCTTTGTGGATTTCTGGGGACCTCTCTAGCACTCTGCTTCTTCCTATTCCCATGGGGTCTTCAAAAACTGACTCAGTTGACATTAAGAAGCACTGCAGTAGTCAAAAAAATTGGCTGTCATCAGTCTGCCTGGATCAAAATTTTATCTCTGTATTTCATAGTTGTGATGTTTTATAAGATACTATCTAATTACTTTAGTATGCTAATTAGGAATAATAGTTTTGTCTCATAAACTTTGGACTCAGTGGATGGATTGTGTATTGCATGTGTAATAGTCCTTGCAGTATGATAGGGTCTGAAATAATTGCTGTTGAACAAGTTGGAATTCTTCATCTATCCATCATTTTAATATTTATTGAGTGACCACTATGTGCCTGGTCTTGTTCAAAACACCAGGAAATAAACCAAAGATGAGTCTTGAATTTGAATAGAAGTGATGGGGAAAGCATGATTATAAGTGAATTGGGTAATGTATAAAGTAAAAATAGGAACTATGTTGTGGTGGGTATTGTGTTCCCTGAAATATTGTGTATTCCCAGAAATAAACACATCTGGGGTCAGAGTACAGACAGCCACTAGAACAAAGCCAAAAATGGTGGCTAGAAAATGGGTCAGAGCAAGCCAGAGCAGAAGCTGGGTGGTGGTGGTGCATGCCTTTAATCCCAGCTCTTGGGAGGCAGAGCCAGGTGGATCTCTGTGAGTTCGAGGGCAGCCTGGGCTACCAAGAGAGTTCCAGGAAAGGCACAAAGCCACACAGAGAAACCCCATCTCGAAAAACCAAAAAGAAAAAAAAAGAAAGAAAGGAAGAACTGGGAAGTGTCTGATATGGTACTCCCAGAAATTTAAAAGATAGGCTGTATAGTTACATAGGAGCTAGCAGAAGACACAAGACACCTAGGTCAGATATGAAGGAATAGATTGTTCATGGCTGAAGAGGCTCATGCTTTTGTCCATTTTCCTTCTTTCAATGTCTCAGGGCAACATAGAGGTGGATGTAGGTACAGAATGCTCAGTGAATTGGTATCCATCTCCACCACACTTGGAAACATTCAGTCTTTCAAAACAATGAAGTCTTAGCCTGGGGATGTATCTCAGTTTGTCCAGTACTTGCTCATCCTGCCCAAAGCTGTGGCCTCCACCCCCAGTACTCTATAAACCAGGGGTTGTGTGCACACATGTAATCTCAGCATTTGAGAGTCAGTAGGAGGAGGATCAGAAGTTGAAGGTCATCAGCAGCTACATAGAGAGTTTGAATCTAGCCTTGAAACTCAGTCTTAAGAATTAAAAAAAAAAAAGACTACCTTATTCTTCTTCTGTTGCTGTGAAGAGACGCAGTGACCAAGGCAACTTATAAAAGAAAGCATTTAATTTCAGGGCTGGCTTACAGATTTAGAGGGTTAGTCCATAGTCATGATGGTGGGGAGCACAACAGAAAACATGGGACTAGAGCAATAGCTGAGATCTTACATCTGGTCCACAGGCCCAAGGCAGCATTGAGGGAACTGTCTAGAGATGGTATGGGCTTTTTCAGCTTCAAAGCCCACCCTAAGTGATACACCCCCTCCCCCAGCAAGGCCACATCTCCCAATTCTTCCCTAACAGTTTCACCAACTGCAGAACAAGCATTCAAAAACATGAGCCTCTGGGGACCATCCTCATTCAAACCCCACAGCAACAAAACAAAACTGCCTCACAGAGACATTGCATTTATCATATTGACCAGCAGATATATCCATCCTCTACTCCAGAGAAGCATGCACCACAGAAGGCACTCAATGGCTCCATGAGCAAGATACCCAGAAACACAAGAGACTAAAGGATAATTGCCTTTCAAAGTTGACACTTCAGGAACCTGGGCATAATGTAGGAGCAAACGCAATGCTTCAGTAGCTTCAACCAGGGAATTCAAAGAGCACAGTACTGAAGACCTTGACAAATCACGGGACTAGACTATTTCACTGGAGTTTCTCAGATAACATTTATCATATTTATTTTAGATTGTATGTGTGCATGCATAGGTGCCATATCGAAGGTATGAAGTTCTAAGATAATTTGTGTGAGGTGGTTCTCTCCTTCTGCCATGTAGGTCCTGTGGGTCAAACTCAAGTCATCAAGCTTGTTGGCAATATCCTTTACCCTTCGAGCCATCTTGCTGACCTCAGGATACTTAATTTCAAGAGCTTGAGTATTTGTATGAACAAAATGTAGAAAGACTTTCAGGGTCCATTTCAGTCAACTATAGGCTGAAGAGGGCAAAGGGATTAGGTGTTAGTGACATACCAAGTTATAGTAATACCTGAGTGGCTTTAGCCAGAGGTGTGGCCACAGGTATGCTGGCAGGTAGCCTGATCCTGTGGAAAGACCTCCTTCTGTAGCATCTACCTGTTTTCCTAGTGTATAGTATCTGATTGGGATAAATTGCAAGCTATGGCTATGGCAGGTCTGAGCTGGAAGTGAGGGAATGTGGGTTTAGTCCACTGGCCAGAGCCACAGGGACAGCACCAGTGCACTGCTGATTGAGCTATACACCATGAAACCACCTCCCCCAGGGTCACGCTTTGTCCCTTTGCTGTGTCTCAGTGTGAACAGAACTGAGTGCTGGGTGCAAAGTGAGATGGCGTCCGAGACTATTGCACATGTGGAAAATCAAAGCTTCATTGCTTTTTCTAAAATAAGTGAGGGGGGGATGAGAATGAGTCCACATCATTGCTGCCTACTCTGTGACTAGAACTCAGGTCTAAATGCATCATGGTTTTCATGACCTGTGGCACCACTGGAACAGCAGCTGAAAGTCGGCTGTCTCTGACCCGTTGTCCCCAGGAAGAGCTGAGATATGACACCTTATTGCGTCATTCACTCCCAGCACCTCGTTATTTTAGAAAGTTCCCAATCAGCATTGTTTCCAATGCTTTACCTTCCCCAGAGAGCCATGTTACTAAGCCATGACACCAGGGACTTGCTGCTGGTGGAAGCTGACCATACCTGCTCTCTTACTAAAATGTTTATAGTTAGTAAATCAGGCTGGCCTGGGTCTTCCTTACCTCATTCCCAAGGTAGGGCAATCAAGTAATGAGGCCTTCAACACGTCAAACTGCTGAGGAGGGAATCTATGTTGTAGGTGGTATGGTTAAATACCAGGCAGGCTGCCAAAGGAACACCTGTGTAATAGGTGGATTGGATGGATACCAGGCAGGTGTGCATGCAAAGGAAAGCAGAGGGTTAATTTTGGTTGTGTGGCCATATCCGGGAAGTCTGCTTCCTAGGAACCACATACATCAGTGGCTGGTGTTTCCTCTCTAAAATCAGGGAATCATACTATTACTGAAAGTCACTCTTGCATCTAGACACACACTGACAAAAGACTGTAAACTGAGGTATGTGACAGGCATCTCCTTGCAACTGCCTAGAGCAAAGGCTTTCCCACCATATGTCTTCTTGTGTCCTTGCCCCAAGACACTTCCCATTCTACACCCCCACCTCTGAGTGTCAAGAGGACATAAAGCCCCTGTGGTAACACCAGCAAGAACCTTTGGACTAGAGAAATAATGAATTGAATTCTTCCCCAGTGACCCCAGCACAACAACCATCTGAACACAGAAAAGAAATCTGGGGCAGTCTTTAACTTGAGAAATACCCAGCCTCTGTGTGGGTGCATGCATACCTGGACACGTTTGCTTCAATAAAGAACTACTCTTCCATTCATTTTATTTATTAAGTAATCCATGTAAAGCCCTATTCTAAATACTCGAGATGAAAGTGAGTATGTACAGCTCCTGGTTTGGATGAGTCTGGTCTGAGACAGTCATACACAAGCCAAGTATAGTTAGCTCATCATTTTATGTGTGTCTTAAGAGGACCACACTGGACACAATGGTAACAATGTTACCATTCAATTCAGCTATTTGAGAGGCCACAGTGGGAGTCTGTGGACTCTGTAAGCTTTACAGACCACCGGGTAATCTCTTCCTGGAGTGCAGTCACCGTGTGCAGACATAATTATTTTGTAGCTTGCCAATCAGAAGAGGTTGTCAACTCCAAACCTTCAGGGATAAGAGAATATTCTATGTTGCACACACAGGTGCCAGCACTCTGTCAATCACAGGAGTGTCAGTCACATGGCCAGGAAGGTGAAGGGACAGCCTGAGCTGCCCAAGGTGAAACCTCAGGGGAGAGAGGTTTCCTACTCATAGGAATGTTTAAAAACTATACTGCTGTGATATATCATGGCAAACTATAATATAGTCTAGCTTTATACATTGTATTTATTGGAATCCCTATAGTACCTACCCCTGATCAACAGTGGATTAAAACAGTGTATACGTGACTCTAACTGAACACTACGAACCTTCTAGACTCCTTGAAGCTCTGCCATAACCAGCATGTCACATATAACCAGGACTTGACTCTGTGGTCTTATCTGGGGACACAGGGATTCCTGAGATGAGTTTCTGTTTTTCTTACTCCTCTTCAGTCTGTCCTTGAGGTGAGCAAGCCAGAAAGGCCTTGCCCTGGAGCTACTTAGAAAAGCTGAGTGTGTCTCCTGTTGGTGGTTGGTGCATCACCAGCAGCAAATGAAAAGCTCTGAGAGAAAGGCTGCTAGGCACACTGTCTGCAAACCAGAGGGAATTGGGCTGGGAAGGCCAGAAACTGCCTAATAGCTTCCACATTTGCCTTCCAGCTCTGCTGATTCTCGGTACTGATGGGCTTTGATTGTTAAAAAATTCAGGGATTAGAATATGCAGCAGGCATCTACCAAACTATAATTAAAAGGAATCTATAATTTCAGGTTTTTAAGAAATACAGTTTCTTTGCTATTGGATATTTGATTCCATTTAATGACATTTGAGTCTAGTCTATTAAGCAGCTGGCCTTTCATTAATTACAAATGATTGTATTTTGCAAACTGTGTGTAAATGGAGCCAGAGATTTCCCAGAAACAATTACTAAGGAAATTAGCTCCAAGCCAAGGTGCAATTGTACACACAATTTCACAGTTACTACAAAAGTTTTAACGTTAGCTCTCTAAGGAGAGAACCTATCTAGCACGAGTTTTAATTTAGGGGAAATTGTTTTCAAATAGTAATTGTGAGAAAGTGTGGGGGCTGCATGTTTTCTGCTCAGCAGCATACAATAATGTATGAGTTATTTGGGTACATATAAACCACAGGATAGGTAAAAGGGGGGTTGATATGGGGAACTCCAAAAGCCCTGGAAAAGGCTACATTGTCTACTTAAGAGTCTGGTAGATAATGAGCCTTGAGGATATGTATTGTGATTGAGTGGTTAGAAGTTAATCTCTGACAGCTGACATTGTCCTCAATCATCCCTCCCTGAGAAAACCGGTGGATTAGTCAAAAGCCATGTTTAGGTTTATCTTATGCAAATACAAAGGACCATCGGATTCTTTTCTTTTGCTAGGAAAAAAAAAGACTTTTGGAGATTTATTATTTCACTTGTTTGTGTGTATATACGTGTGTGTGTGTGTGTGTGTGTGTGTGTGTGTGTGTGTGTGTGTGCATCTTTTGCATGTAGGTGCCCACAGAGGCCTGAAGAGGGTCCCAGGTCTGAGGACAGAACAGAGGTCCTCTAGAAGAGCAGCAAGTGCTCTGAACCACTGAGCCATCTCTGCAGCCTGACTGTAGTCACTGGAAATATGACTTACATTCCATTTTCCCACCAGAATAGTAATCTTTCATACCCTGAGTATCTCTTTCAAAAAACTTAAATGCTGTTAGCTTCTTAAAAATGATATAAAAATAAATAATGAGGTCAAATGCTTCTGAAAGTGTGCTTCAAAGGAATATGAGTTTGACACACACACAGAGACAGAGAGACAGAGAGAAAGAACTAGATCCAAAGAGCCCTGCCTAAATTGGTAAGGGGCATCATGGAGCTTTATGAGGTCAAATGCCCAAGAAAGGAGAAAGTAATTTAGTAGAATACAAAGTATCTCTGACATAGAGGCCATTTATTCTTTAAAATATGAGAGCAGTTCAAATTGGGGGTTTTACCAAATTTATAAAGTGGAGTGGAGGGTTGGAAAAGAAAGTGGAGAAACTGCCTCCGTTGTGACCTTCATTAAGGAATCCATTAAGAAATATGGTATTACTTCAACAATCCATAGACCATGTCTTTGATTTGTCCTCCAATATATTAAGAACGATACTACTGAGCTGGTCTTAAAACACACATCCAATCACATTGGTGTCATGGCTAAACACCTAGAGGAAGGTGGATGCAGCCATTTTGTTCAGGGTAAAATGGATCAAGGAGCCACATGGAGAATCTGGGTGGCAGAAAAATCAACGAAAATATTACAGGCATAATATTATAATATTCACAACTAAAACATGTGGGGAGAGGGGGAGAGAAATAACCAGCACTATTCTCTCCTTCCACCATGTGGGACCCTGGCATTGAACTCGGGTTCTCAGGCTTGGAGGCAGGCTCTTTACCTCCAAGTCAGCTCATTGCCCCTCCTGTTAGATGGTAGGAGAAGATGGACTGCCACGTTGTCTGATGCTCTGAGCATTTCTAGTTTGTGAGCGATCAGCTGATGTCTTAGGTGTGATTAAAGGTGGACTCAAAAGACATTTAGGTACTAGTGATTGATCCTGTATCAGGAATGGACCTTTGATTACACGGGCAAATATCTATTCACACTTAACAGTAATAAAAAAAAAAAAAAGAGGTTGGGTGGGAAAGAAACATATTGGCTAGTTTATACTCAGAGAGTAAGGACTTGAATGATTATTGCATGGTTAATAAGAGTTGTATTAAATGCATGTGAATTTATAAGATTAAGTGAAAACATGTAGCATTATTATACATTTAGCAGTAAAGGATTAAACTAAAGGGGTTAAGAATGACTTGCTATTAATCTCTCACAGTCTTAAGCATCCCTTGATTCTAAGAAAATGAATCATACAGCTGTTTCTAACAATTGTCTTGGAAACCCAGAAACAATCAGAAATGCTCAGCACCATTTTTCCCTAGGACTTCAGTTAATTTAGCATTTCTTTTGTATATAGTCAACCTGTTTTCTGATATCAGATGGGGACCAGCTACTCAGTGGACATTAGCTATTAGTCATCAGCCATCCTCATATGGAAATCAAATCGCTTTGTCTTATGTTCAAAAAGATTACCCTTGGGGGAAAATGCTTGCTTTTTTTTTCCTTGCAAATAATCTTATCTCTGGCTATTATTTTTTTTAACTAGCAGAACATACTATTTATGCTTTCATTATATACAGTGATTTAAAATATGAAACACTAAAGAATGTAAACTACACTTATGTAATATATTTTATATCACATACTTAACTTTTTTGCAATAAGAATGTACCCTCTAATCAGCATTTCTTTGGTCCTGCCTGCATGCCACCCAAGCCAGATCCTCTTAACTGCCATTTCATGGAGTCAACGTTTTTAAATTCATCTTCTAGAGAGATCATGCCATGTTTGTGGTTCTGTGCCTGGTGTCCCTCAGAGTCATCCTCATTGTCACAAATGGTGTGGTTTCCTCTTCTAAATGGCCAGACAGCATTCTGTGGGACACCATATTTCCTTCGTCATTTGTCTGCATGTGGACATCTACATTCATTTCATCATTTTGGCTCTTAGGGATAAGACTGCAGTTAACAAAGGGGTAGAAGTGTCTCTTGGCATATGCATGTATGTATAAATCACAGTAATCAAGTTTTCATTCATGTACTATCACTGTGCTTTTTAACTTTCTGAGGAATCCTCGTACCACTGCCCATGATGACTATTCTATTTTGCAAGCCACAAAAGTACGTAAGTTTCACTTTCTCGATGTTTCTCACAAAACCACTCTTTTGTCTTGTGCTAGCAGCCATTTTAACAGGTGTGATGGACTCCCCTGAGGAGAGCACCCTGAGCCCTGGTGATGAGTGATGCCAAACAGTTCTCATATACTGCCTGTTTTAAATGTTGTATTCTCCTAGCATCTTCCTGGAGTTTTTTCCCAGTCTCCATGCATTTAGTATGTTAGTAGGTCTATTTAGAAGAACATTATGAGAGCTAGAAAGATGGCTTATCTTAGCACACTGGCTGCCCCAGCACTCATATGGTGACTCACAACCATCTGTAACTCTACTCCCAGGGGATCTTATGCCCTCTTCTGGCCTCCATAGGCACTGCATGCCTGTGGTGCACATGCTCACAGGTCAACAAAACATCCACACACATAAAATAAATTAACTTTGAAAACAAGAAAGAACATAATCATTAATTCCCTACCCAGATGTAACACTTCTCAAAATTTGCAAAATATACGTTCTATAGAAAGTTTGTTCTATATTTATTTTGTAATCACACAACTAACTGAAACCCATATCCATTGGAATTAAGTTACTTTTAGAGTTTTTGTGGAGAAAAAAAGAAACAGCAAAGGCCAAAAAAAATAGTAAAATTATCTTAACTAAGAGTATAAGTTTAAAACCCTCACTATAAGAAACGAAAGGAAGACAGTGGATATATTGATTAGTTTCATTTAATCATATATATTGCATACTTAATCAAAATACCACACTGAAGCCCACAAGGTACAGTTACTGGTATTATAGTTAAAATAACATTTATTTAAGCATTTTACAATATGAAATATGATACATACCTATAATATCTATACTTTAGAGATAAAGGAAAGATGATTTTAAGACATTCTGGGCTACACAAAAAGTCCTGGAAGAATCTAGGCTCTATAGTGATACCCTGCCTCAAAAAGCAAATCATAATTTCAAAACTTGTGTAATAGAACAAAATCCTGCCAGAAAACTTCTTGCTTGATTTATCTACAAAATCACATTCATTTTGTCAGGTTCATTTGATTCTTAACTTTCCTGAGAGTTCAGTGGTAGCCTGTCACCACTGTATCCCATTTGCAATGTCTGCAATCTAAGTGTATACCAGAGAGGAGCCATTGGTGGAGGATCAAGGCCATTTACACAGTGAAATGTGTTCTCTAGTCTGAAGATAATAACTCTCTTGGGATCAGCTAGGCAGACTACTCCCTTCACCCTGGCCAGAGCCTACTTGCCCAGAAGCACAGGAGGGTTGAGGCAAAATAATCCTGCAGGAAAGTCAAACTTGACCCTGTATCAGCTGTGTGATCTGGTCAGATAGGCTGTTTAACTTCAGTTTTATGAACTATCCAATTGAATTAGCTGTGACCTCAACTCATCAAATGGTCAACAATGGGATGATCCAGTCTTATGGTCATTACAGCCTGCTGAGCCTTGGTGTATGGGTTCGAATGCTACCACTGCCATTTCAGGTAGTGCCTTGCAGATGATTCTGAAGAGTTTGAATTCTCTTGTCCCTCATTCATAAAATGAGGGAAGTAATTATAATTGTACTTCATAGTAATCTCTTTAGATAAAATGAAATACACATGCTTAGAACAATAAGCACATGTCAATGTCAGTAGTAATTGTATTCACTGTGTTTGGCACCTGGTAAGCCCCACTTGTTAACTGTCTTTAGTGTGTTGGCCACAGGCATAGCCATGTTAATCCAATCAACAACAGTAAAAGTGATGTCATTAAAATGCATCTACCTAGAATCAGTCCTTTCCTTCAGTTACTGGTCTACCTGACATTTTGGCACCCTCTTCTGACCCCCTCTTTACTGAGTCCGGGGAGTTGCTGGGCTTAGAATAACACCCAGCAACTCCCCAGACTAGAAAGTCAATGCTTCCCAGTCTGGAAAGTCAAACTTCCCAGTCTGGAAAGTCAGTGCCTTGCTCACTTATGTTCAGTCTTACTCATTTTTAAAAGTGAATCTTCCCTACATCTCTCCTGGTAAGATTGCTTCTGCATTTGTATAGAGTTACAGGATGTATCAAGTACAGCTCTAGTTCCATTGTGGAGCTAGTGAGCAAGCAGTCTTTATTATTTTTTACTGCTGAGGAGCTAACCCTGATCTTAATAGGTAAGAACTCTACCACCAAGCCACACACCTAACCCAGACTCTTTGTCTGGTGTCTAGGTTTACAGTGAAATACTTATTATTGCTAGATGGATAAGCTCATGAAAATGTGTGTGTGTGTATAAATTTATTATATATATAAACATTTTATAGTAATGATGAAATTATAAAAGTAAAAAAAAAATATACACCTGATTTTAAAAGAGATCACAGGGGTTTATCTGTGGGGGGTAAGAATTTTTTTGTGGTCAGGATGTAATATTTGAGAGAAATAAAAAAAAACTCACCAAAAAAATGAATTAATTTTTGTGGGCTTGAGTGGTGGCTCAGTGGTTAAGGTTGCTTACAGTTCTTGCAGAGGTCCGGAGTTTGGTCCCAGCACCCACAGGAGACAGGCGGTGGGGAGGGAGAGGGACAGAGACAGAGACATACAGACACAGACACAGACACATACAAGGTCTTTGACCTTGCACTCATTATCCCACAGCACCCAAGTTTGGCTTAGGTCTATGTATGTCTATACTCTGCTAAAATAGTCACAGGATAGAATGTATGAAAATTATTCTCAAACATCTTTCAGTTTAGCTTAAGGCTCTGGATATCTTTCAGCAATTTCAATCATACTCTGTAAGAAAACAGAAAATGTTTTTTTGTGTGTGTGTGACAATTAATAGGAAATAAAGCACACAACTCAATTGTACAACACTGCTATTTGTACAATCTCTTTTTCAATCATTGTCTTAATTGATCGTGTTTCTTGATATGGCTGTGGCAGTTATAGTATTTACAAGTCAAAACATTTTGAAATATTTGAAGGCAGTGGTTAGTATGATGGATGTGCGTGCAGTGCTGTGGAAGATGTTAGCTAATGTATACTTTATATTATTACAGTTCATGGGGAGACACGGAGACATTTCTTAGAATCACAGCCTAAAATTGGAGTGAATGATATGGAAAATATTGTTGTAACTACTTTGCTTAGCAAGTGATCTCAGTGCTTGTGAGTTGTGGAGAAGGTAGAAATTTAGGAACATGAGAGGAGGGGAGCTGGGAATTATACTAATAGCTTGTTAGTGAGCTTTGTGAAGATGGGTGTGAAGAAAAATAAGTTTATGGCTCTTTTTCCTTTTCCTATTCTACAGCTTTCTAATGTTCAGAAGAATGTTCACCACAAATGAAAAGATGATGAATGCTAACCTGATTGAAAATTCTGTGATTTACTATAGATTGAAACAACATACTTCATGCCAAAATATATACAATTTTCAGTCAATTAAAATAGAAAATAGAAGACAAAAAGCTATTCTAGTATGAAAAAAAGCAAGAAGAAACGGAGCAAGAGGAGAAGGGGGGAGGAGGGACAGTGAATGAGGGGAGGAAGAAGAGGAGGAAGGGAGAAAGAGGAAGAAAAAGTGGCTGCCATCATTTTATGACCCCAAATCTGAAGCTCTGACTCGATGTGACTATTATTACAGCAATGACCTTGAGTACCCCATTTGAATTATTCTGGGCAGTAGCTCAACTTTAGTTTGGGGTTTTCCATTTTACTTGGCTTCAGTTTGTTTTCTTGAATCGGTGTCTCATTCTGTGTGCACAGAATTGCTGAAAGGCTTGGGCGCCACTAAATTATCCCTCTCTGTCTCAGCTTCCTATCATCTGGGACAATAGGCCACGCAACTGGCTCATGTGTAGGTGGAAGTGTTGGTCCTGCCTGCCAGTTCCCAGATTACTGACACAGAGGCTCCATATCAATTACAAATGCCTGACTGGTAGCTCAGGCTTTTTATTAACTAACTCTCACAGCCTAAATCAACCCATTTCTATAATCTGTGTATTGTCGCATGGCCTGTGGCTTTACCTGTTCTCCAGCCTGTCTTGCTCCCTCTGTGTCTCCGGGGACTCCTCTGACTCCACCTTTCTTTATCCTAGCATCCTTAGTGTGGTTGTCCCACCTATACTTTCTGCCAGGCTACCAGCCAATCAGCTTTTTATTAAACCAATCTCAGTGACAAATCTTCACGACGTACAAAAGGATTATTCCACATCACTCATGTGTCAGCATCCTCACCACACTGTGAAGAACGGGGTATTAGGTCTCATGAGCTAAGCATGTCACTTCCCTCCATGTCTCTTCTTCTTTTATCCATCTCGATCTCTGCCCACATTCAACCCCCTTCTTCATCCTATGACATAAGTCAGGCTTGGTCAACCTTTTGACCTTGTGACTCAATGTCACCTACCAAGTTCATGAACGTTGTTTTTAAGAACCTCACATTTTTAAGTAAGCTTATGACTCTGTGTGGGGACACATTCAAGCCGCAGCTGCTAATTGTCTAAGCAGTTCTTCAACACGGGCACTTTGCTGTCCTTATGAAGCAGTTCCCAAGCTTCACATTTATTACATCACTCGATGTGTGTCTCCAAACTTAGTTGTGCCTCTATTATCTATTCATTGCTGCTTTATCATCACTATTTTACTTTAATTATTATTTTATGAATTATATGATAAATTTGACGATTTATTTGTCTACTATTACCAAACCAATATTTAATTCCATGAAAGGTATTGAAACTGTGACAGCCAGAGGAAAAATTCCAGCAGGACAAAGTTGTCCTCTGTCAAGAAAATGTCACACCAGAGGCCATCTTTGTGTCAATGGAAAATGGGGCTCTAAAATACCAATCACCTGTCATCAACTACTATAGCCCATCACAGAGGCAGAGCTGCCAGGCTGCTGCAATTGGCAGGGGCTGGGCTGCTTATGTGAGTGTGCTGGTCCTCAGGAGATGAGCAAAGCATTCATAGAGATTTATAGACCACATCCACATAAGGAGACACTGTCATCAGATTTTAGAAGTTAATTGGCTGTGCAAAATGACTAGATTTGGTGCAATTAGAAACCAACGTTGGAGCTAAGGTGTAACTCAGGTGGGGAGAAAGCCTGCAGAGCGTGCCCAAGGTTTGATCACCAGTACCATATAATCCAGGCATGGTGGCACAGACCTGTCATCTAGCGCTTGGGAGGTAAAAGCAAGAGGATCAGAAGTTCAGAGTCATCCTTGGCTATGTAGAGAATGGGAGGCCAGGCTGGGCTACATGAAACCCTGTCTCAAAGTAATCAAAAACAGAAGTGAGGAGAGAAGGCCAAGCTCAGGGTACCAAACTCACTTTTAAAGAAACATGAAAATACATCTCTTAAAATTATTCTGACCATTATGCATATATAAAATGATACATTATTAGAAAACCACCTACACATATGTGAGTCTCCTTTTCTCTCACCTGCTTTCATTCCACACAGGTAACTACACTTTTAAGTTTGAACAACAGCATTCTGCATATTTTCTGTGCATACATAATCACAGATACACACAGGATTACACTAGCTTACACATACTCAATTTTTGCACTTTGCACTTAAGATTTTAAAGATTTATGTGTATATGTGTCTGTGAGGATATTCAGAGTGTACACATGTACACAGAAGTCAGGAAGGGGCATCAGCTGGCCTTTGCAGTACTTCTCCACCTGTTCCTATGAGGCAACGTCTCTCCCTAAACCTGTGGCTTGCATTTGCAAGGCAATCCCTGTCCATCCATCCTCCTGTCTCCATAACCCCACCTTAGACATGGGGTTGTAGATGTTTGTGGGACTTCTAGCTTTTTGTAGTGCTAGAATCTGAACTCTAGTCTATGCTTATATAGCAAGTTCTCTTACCCACTGAGCTATATTGCTAGCCCCTTATTAGTTTTTTTTTTACATACTTTTATATTTACCTCACCTGTTTAATTATTGCATTCTTAGAAATTCACTTAATCAATATACTTGAGATGAGCTGACCTAGCCTTTGTTACTATTACAAAATAAAAGGCAACAAATTCTTTTAATCCCACACATTTAGATAGGAAATGCTTATGGTTTAGTGCTTGAAATTTGCCTGTGGTTCTTGAAATTCCATTTTGGACCTGAGTCTCAGACAGTGTTACACACAGAACATAAATAAATAAACAAACAAACAAACAAATAAATAAATAAAGGAACTTAAGTGACAAAGATGTCTTCACTGCCCTTGAACCAGGAATGCTTTGGTTGTGATTTCTGCTGGAGACACCAACTTCTGTGCACCTAAAAGTCTTGACTGTCTTCTCAGGGATATTGACAGAAAAGGAGCATGTCTACCCCAGGCCATTTGCATTTAAGGTTTCAACACATGGGGTCTCCACACAAATCATCAGCAGGTGCAGCAGCTGGACTTTCACCTTGGAAAAAGACCTGGAGTCTTGGATCTTCACCATTTTGCAAATTAATTGAAAACAATGACCTCCACTTGATAACTTTCACAGCTTTTACATGATATAGAGTGAGGACCTTTTTCCTTGTATAATGTCATTTCTACTGTTGAAATCATTGTTTTTTTGCTCCCTTTCAGGGCTGGGCGTGGACTGTATGGAATAGATAGCATGCCTGATCTCCGCAGGAAAAAGACATTGCCTATTGTACGGGATGTGGTGAGCTACTCCTGCTTAATTCTCACTAGCTACATGCCTTGATGTTTTCTTTGTGAAAATGTAAAGCCTTTCTCATTGACTACCTAGTCCATAAACATTTCATAGAGTAAAATATCTGAGGCCAGAGTCTGCCCAGCACTAACACATTCATTATTTCTTTAAAACACATCTGATGAAAGAAATGACTCTAACCTTTCAACTGCTTTTGACATCAGTGGAAATTACAAGTTTTTAGTTAAACCGACTTTATAATTGAGCCAAAAGAAATAGCACAGAAAACAAAATAAGCTGTTGGAGCTGGGCTTTGATGTGCAGTACTGTGGAGGATTACAAGATTAACTTAAAGAGTTTAAAGCTTGCTTTGGGTTTCTCTACTTCAACACAGTAGACTCCAGATTTTATAATGGAAACAGCTGACACTAACCAATCTTCTAACGTGTGACAATCGACTCTAGCTAAATTACTTAGCTCTTCCATCCAAAGAAGATTGCAGTTTCCAACTCATTAAAGTTTGTGTTGGTTTTGGACATGACTCTGAAGAGCTCACTCTCCTGTAAGGATGGATTCTGAGACAGTTCAGAAATGCCAAGAACTGACAGTGGGACAGTGGTCTGTGTTCCATCATGAAAAAAAAATGCTTAGACCTGAAGAGATCTTTTAGTGGCTAAAAGTACCTATTGCTTTTGCAGAAAACCTGAGGTTGGTTCACCACATCCAAGTTGTGTGACTAACAACTACCTGTTAACATTAGCTGCAGGGGATCTGCTGCCCTCTACTGGCCTCTATGAACACATGCACACTGTGGCATACTCACACAGACACACACATACACATAATTGAAAAAATAAATCTTAAAAGGAAAAGCCCCTTTGAGTGATGAATACAATTGCTATATCATCCAGACGTCTTCCAGGCCAGGTGTAGTGGCACACAGCTGTGACAATAGTACTTAAGAGCCAGAGATAGTGTTCTGGGCCAGAACAAGTTAATTTTCTTTGGGCATATAATACTCTTAATAGTTTAATATCAAAACTTACTTTACACACACAAAAAAAATTCCCTTTTAGCATCAATATGCATAATTTTTTATACCAGCAATGTTTGATTTTGCTAAGAAAACCACTAAAGGCAATGACTTTAATTTTAAAATAAAATGTTATGGGGCTGGAAGGATGCCTCTGTGGTTAAGAGTTCATACTACTCTTGCAGAAGACCAGAATTTGGTTCACAACACCCATATCAGGTCTCACAATCACCTGTAACTCCATCTCTGAAATCTAGTACCCTCTCCTATTCTCTGTGGGCACCTGCACTCATACGTGCTTATGTGTGACCGTGTGCGTGCGCGCGCGCGCACACACACACACACACACGCAAATTAAAAATATTTCTCTAAAAAGTTAATTAATTAAGATGGTGTCCTCTAAGATCTTACAGTGGAAAGCATTGCATATTGGTGCAGTTAGCTCAGCTTCTTGTCAGGAAAGCATGGGGATTTTTTTTTAACTGTTACACTAACGGAACATTGTTATGCTTTTCCCATTCCTCATATGTTTAATTATTTAAATATTTTTCCCTTTGCTCCTGGAATCTTCAGGCCATGGTAAGTGCTTTTCAATTTATTTCATTGTTCTCTGCTCTTCTAAAACACACACTGACTTTATTCAAGAGATAAAAAGAGGGCAATGAGGTAAAATAGAGCTACCTGGGAATAAGAAGTTTTAGTTCCCATATGTGCCTGTAATTCTAGCACTCAGAGTGTAGAGAGGGATGAATTGTCCATGAGTAAGAGTCCATCTTGTACATAATGAATTCTAGGCCAGCCAGGGTTACATAGCAATACATAGACACATGAGATCTGGGTGTACTGTTAAATTCTCCAAGGATTCAATATCAAATTTAATTCTGAGAAGCATATATATCAAAACTAAACACAAATGTAAGAGAAATATAAAATTAGGAACAAACACTTCATGTGGGTTAATTTTAACAGTCAACTTGACACAGCTTAGAATCACTTGGGACAGGAGTCTTAATGAGGAATAATGCAGATTAGGTTAGTTTGTGGACATACATGTGGTGAATCTCCGTGATGGATAACTGACAGATGAAAACCCAGCCCTTTGTGGGTGACACCATTCCCTAAGTAGGGGAATCTGAATAGTATAAAAGAGGAGGAAGCTGGTGAATTGGGCTGCCATTATTCTTTCTCTGCTAATGACTGTGGATGCTTTGTAACTAGCTTCTTGAGTTCTTGCCTTGACTTTCCCAAAATGATGGACTGTAACCTGGAATTATAAGTCAAATAAACCTTTCCTTCCCTAAGATGATTTATCCCAGCAACAGAAATGAATAGGCATAGTTATTAGGGATGAAGAATACAATTACCTTGGGTAAAACCTTCCAAAGTAACCCTCTTCAGGTTGACACTGAGTAGAAGATGGGCATGGGGTAACTAACTTATTTAGTTGTTTGTATATGAAACTGTATCAGTGTGGCTTCATAATCCTGAGGGTATTTCTGAGCAGACAGGGCTGTAGGAATGCATTATTCCCATCTGACTTCTCTTTGCTCTTGGTAGGATGGCATATTCATATCTAATTCAGAATTTCTGACTTCTGAATTTCTCTGTAGCAGTGTTTTTTGTGATGGCATGGTGTTTGGGTAGGAAGCAGGTGGTGATGGTCCAGGTTTGTAAGGGTAGAAGTGAAAAGGACTTGACTGCTATTAAAGATGATGTCCATTTGGATACCGCAGTACTCACTCACTCAATAAGGGTGTTCAGGAGAGCGCATCCCCACTAGATATGAAGAATATTCTAGGAAACACCCCAGGAGTCATGCAGTATCAGGTGCAGCTCAGATCAGCTCTCGTCAGGCTGGGTAACATCAGTGCACATGTTTCCTGACAGATTGTAACTGACTGTGCCCCAGGGAATAACAAAGTTATAGAAGCCTCTTGCTATCCCAGAAACTTAGAAGTAATCCTAGATCTTGCATAGACTTCACTTCAGTCTTGTGACGGGTCAAATGTCAAGTTGAGTTTCCGGGGGTGGGGGGTGTGTGTCTGGTTTTAACATTAAGGGAGTTCCACTCAGGGTGATATGATAGCAAAGTCCTTTTTACTAAAACAGCGACAGCTAGCATTATTACATCTTTGCTTTCTGAAATGCATACAAGCCACCTTCTCTATATAGTAACCCATTATATCTTGCCTATTTCAGACCCTGGCTGCCCGGAAATCTGGTCTGTCCCTTGCTATGGTCATCAGGACATCACTAAACAATGAAGAACTGGTAGGTGCCTCACCACTTACTAACTGTATTGATCAGACCCCCCAGAAGCATAGCCATTCTATTTGAGATTCCCATTTGTCGTGTGTGGCCTAATGTCCCAGGAATGACTAGAAACACAAGGAAAGCCTGGTTGGTCCCAACTAAACTCCCTGGGAGCTCTGGCTTCACTACAGATGATGCTCACACACGTTTTGTTTTTATGGCTGTTTTTCTAAGCTAATACCACATATCTGTCTAGCTTCCCCTGGAAAACCCCTAAAGGTATTTTATGTTAAAGTTTCTCTTAACTTAAGGCAACATCTCCCTTCTGATTGAATTTATAGTTTCCTCCTCCAACATTTCACTGTGACCTCCATGGTATAATATGGTATGGTCAGGCTACTAGATGCTAAATAATGAATATTGTTACTTCTGCAAATTATACAAACTCTTATATGTAAAGTAAATTAGTAACAAAACAGAGGATTATGGGAGTACATATGTGCTTATCATTTGGCTTAGTGAATAATACCAATGAGCTACTGTTCTGTTCCTTATAACAATGGATATGAGAACTGTGCATTAACTTCTCCACATGGACTCTGATATCCTGGAGGGCATTTGTGTGTGTCATTCATTGTTCTCATTAGATTCTCTCATCACCATTACTTGGAACAATCCTGGGCACAAGGTAGATGTTTTATAAGGCCTTGTCGGATGCAAAAACCATCCTGTTTAGAAGACACAAGGAGGGTGCCAAGATCTAGGTCAGCGATTCTTAAATCTGGCTCATTAGAAGCCCAGAGGGAGCTTTAAAACCTGCTGAATGCTGGCCACTCCCAGCAGTTCTGGTGTAATTGGCTTCAGGTACAGCCTGTGAAGAGAGGGCTAGTTAACAATGTGTGCCTTGGCTGTCCTGCTACAGGGACTGAGTCCTGCTCACTCAGACATGGATTTGCCTGAAATGTTTCAGTGTCCATCTTTACAGGAACTATTATTTCCAACTTTTCTCTATCTGCCATTCTCATAGGACAAAACTTCTGTGAACATTTTATGTCTCATTTTAACTGTCATTATACTTGACATTTCCTAACAACATATTTCATATTTTTGCTGTGCTTCCTGTCATTGTCTTCTTGCATCTGTAAATTCTTTCTTATGCCTTTCTATGAAATGCAGTCCCTACACACATACACACACACACACACACACACACACACACACACACACACACACACACAAAGAATCAAAGTCTATTTGTGAATCCTTGGGCTTCTGCAATATACCATTTCATTTGAAAAGCGAATACTTATTCCAGTGAACAATAGAAGTCAGTGGGATGCCTCTGCATTTCCTGAGACCCAAGACAAGGAACACATCTTCCCTTCAGAAGTAAATTACCTATCAATCTATTTGTCAGCAACCTAAAAATACTACTTTTCTTGCTTAAAGGAGCCCTGAGCAGAGGGCTTGTCTGGGGGTGTTGGGTAGATGAATAGACTGCATTAGCTCCCTCTCAAATCCACCAAGCTCATTTCCCTGGGGCCCCTGTCTTGAAAAGTAATGAAATATGACTTGTGTAGAGCAGGCATATTAAATGTCACTCCTGACAAGCTGTCGAGTTCGGTCATTACATGGGCAAATGACATAAATGCTGAAGTGAACGATTTCCACGCTGCATCTCTAAAGTCCTTCTGGGCACTCTCAAATGGAAAGTACAGGACATTGCCTGTGCACAGAGGGAATGATCTGGCTGCCCGGGAAACAGCAGATGGTGAAGTTTCAGTATTAGAGAGATGGACAGTCAAAAGCACAATCATCTCTTCCAAGATAGGAAAGGGCTCTGATGTCTATAGTAACACCCAGGACAGTCAACATCACACCCAGGAATGCTTCCCTGTCTCCTTGCAAATGAGGCTTAGACTCCTTTCTTGGAGTGCTGACATGGAAATTAGTTGTGGCAGTGTTTAGAATTATGTCTTTTTCACAAGTACTTCCCTGGTCTGGCTTCTCTTCTTAAGTACATGTTTGCTAGGGACTGAACACAGGGTCCCTGCAGGAGCAGCCAGTACCCCTTGTCTGTGAGATATCTCTTGTGCAGTACCCTCTGTTCTTTATGAGTACAGTCTTTGGCTTGAGGTTCTTGGAGACCCAGTTCCAGAGTTCACTAGCTCTAAGACCTCCTAGGGCAAGTTACAAACACTCTCCTGGCCTTGAGTTTTTAAAATCTTTACTAATATAAACATAGTGTTCTTCTGTATATATTATTATACTACATAAATATATTATATGTTCGTACACATATATAATATATGTGTGTATAGGTACATTCTCATGCACATATTTACATTCATAAATCCAAATAGCCTCTAGTTTTTCATATCCTTGAATACTGTGATCCCTGTATTAAATTAGTTTCAAAAAAGCAAATCAAGAGTGTCCCTTTTTTTCAGATCTAGGCCAGTTTGCATGCGTAAGGTGCCGTGCCAATCTTGCCTTATATCACCAGAACCCGATGCTTATTTCAGGATGGTTATATGACTCTGGCATCCAGTCGTTTCATGTAGCAATTGCAACCATGGTCTTTATACACTGATTCTTGACTTGGCTTTGAGTTTGTACACCTGTCCGCTGTGAAAGGTTCTTTTCTTCCCTGTTATTGATGTCATGGCCTCTGCTAGGTGTTATCCCCAGGCCTCACACACACTGGGCCTGTGCTCTGCCACTGGCTGACACTCCCGACCTCCTTTTTCTACACTTTGGAATCCAATACTGCTGAATTGATTATATCATTAAGATTTGTAAAGACATGTGTCTCTATAATCTTATTGTTATCTATTTGTATTTTCTCAATTTCGTAAAATCAGCACTATAAGAAATTTATCTTTGCCGACTTGAAGTTTTTCTTTTCTTTTCTTTGCATTGTTTTCAATCAAACCTTTCATTTATTCCAACCCCCCCCAACCCCCATTCATTTCATTTCATTTTGTACTTTGAGACAAGGACTCATTTCTGTAGGCCAGGCTGGCATCATACTCAGTGGCAGTCCTCCTGCCACAGTCTCCCGTGATGGAATTGAAATGGTGAGCTACCATACCTGCTACCACCAAATTGATTTCCTGTGTTAGCTGTTTTGGATTCATTCTTTACTTGCTTTGTAATAAACTTTGAAACTGATTTCCTAATTCATAGAGTTGAACCCATATTACATTTTAATTGCTTTTATTAACTGTCCAAAGGGGATATTTATGAAACAGAGGAAATAAATATCAGTAATTATACATCCATGTGTGTATCCATTTAGACAATAATGAGTGCATGGCACATGCGGAATTTAAACCCTTGCTGTGTCGCAGAGGACAGGATGTACTGTTCCTAAGAGCAATGGTTACCTCCTTCCCTGACACCCACTGAAAACAGCCAACCCTTGCCAGAGTCCAGCTCCAGTGGGGTTCAGGTCCCAGAGAGGAGGTGTGAAGTCAGCAAGGAAAGGAGACTGACATGATCTGGGGGTGAATCAGGAAGGCTGCTCACTTATTGAAAGTAGGCTACACCTTATACACTCTATAATTGCATTAGAGTTTAACCACAAGCAATATTGAAAGCAGACTTAGTGATTCTGGGGTGAAAGCAGTCATGGACATCATTTTTCTTGAAGCAAAAAACAAACCAAAGCAAAAAACAAACAAACAAAAAAAGCAAACAGTAAGCTTAGCAAGAATCTAAATGCCTATTGTCTTCTAAGACTCAGGAACCCTGCCCGGTGCCCTACTACACTTCCTCCTGCATGGTCTCAGCCCTTGTGGTCAGGAGGAGTCAGCCATCGAGTCCTGAGAAACAAACCTGTAGGAGCACTTTTCGTTCCTCAGGGGCACGATGCCATGTTTGAACCATGTAGCATGGTAAGCATGGAGCTGTTTGCAAATTTTCTTCCTTTGTGCCTTAGTCTTAGGATATGGGCCTGTTCCCTTCATAAGCTCCCCCAAGGGAAGGTCCTGACATTTACTCTTTTTTCATTATACTATAGCATTCTGATTCCTTCCATGCATACACTCTTGTATATGGTGGGGGAGGGGGGCAAGCCAGCCTAACTTCTTAATAGAATCTGCTCCAGGGGAGGTGGGGGAAGGGCAGACCAGATCTTGCTATTCATCCAGTAAGCCACTAATCCTGGCACTATTCTCTTCTTAGTAACTGAACTCTTGCCCTTAAAGGCCTCAGGCTCTGGGTCTGGGACCATTGCTTTTCTCCATTGGTGCTTTTCATCCTTAGGGCCAGGTACGCCTAGTTAGTAAATCTTAAACTTCGATATTTTTGGTGTGATTGGGGGTGGGGGGCATTATGGTGATTCTTGTATGGAAGTTGGTAGAGTTATCATGCTACATGGTTCCACAGTGGCAAGGATCTTTTCCAATGAATTATTTGTGTTTAAAGAGGCTGCTATTGTCTACATTTTCATCCTTCACCAAAGTCCTTGCAAACTTCCCAAAGGAAAAGGAATAAGGAAACCCCCAGAGCACATAGTGAGAATCATCAAAAACAAAAGGATAAAGGTGTTAGAGAGCTGCAATTCTCAATGCCAAAATGCTGGAACCTTGTCAGGCAGCAGTGGCCTCCATGTGGTCCATGCCAGACCTTCTTTCATGGCCTCTGCCAGATGATTTATGAAAATTCAGTCTCTACCAAGGAGGTAAAAATGTATAGTTTCCACAATAAAGTGGCGAAAATTTTTCCTTGTGGAAGAATTCACACCAAGTTTGGCTCCTTACAAATCAGTTTTCTCTGGCCAATTTAGTTGTGTATTCAAATTTTCATATGTACTTTTGGAATCTTGATTTGGAGGAAGACTGACATTTATAATACTTGAAAGATCTATGTGTATTTGCTTCCAAGTTACATTTCATGTGGAAACAGACAACAGACTCTGTGCTGTGTTGTACTATCCTTTGGCCTTCGCATCACCCACAGTATCCTTTTCTACCCTCCTTTGGAGTAACCCCCCAAATTCCTTTGGGGTATGATAACTATCATCTCTAAAATAAGTAAATCATCTCTTTATTAACTGTTATATTATTTATTATTTACAATCTTCCCTTCACACACACTGATACACTCAGACATACACACACACACACACACACACACACACACACACACACACACACACGGTTTTAGTTTTGTTTTTTAACTCTACTAAAACTTTACCTAAATAAATATCAAGATCACTGGTCAGCTTTCCATGATGACTATACTAGTGAGTTAATTAATCCACTCTGCAATTGTGTCCACTTCTATACTTATGAACCTGTAGTGGTGTTGAGTCTTCCTGTTCAAAGGCTATTTCAAAGGTCACATTGTATGCAATGTTCTCTCTTTGGATCTCACTAATGCTTGTGTCTACAAGTAGGAATTGTGTGCCACAGGACAGTCATGCATTTCTTTCCTGAAAGGTGTGCACTGAGTGCAGGAACATTGTTTCAAGCAAGAATCATACTTTTCAAAACTTCAGGCTATCCTAATGAGATTCTTTTAGAGTATGTAATGTTGTTGATTTACAAAATCTCATGAAGAATCCCCATAGAATGCCATGAAAATGGACCTTTACTAGTTAGCACTATAGCAGGAGACCAAGGAGGAGCTTGACATGGAGGCAGCCAAGCTTTGCTCCTGATGTGTCTATTAACATTGACTGATGGCAGCTTACAACACTACTCGCTGCTTTTGGCAAGAAGCCTGATTACTTTATTTTTCAGAGTCATATATTCTTCTGATACTTATAATAGCAAAGGCTATCTATTTCCATCCAGTGTCCTAACACTTCATAAGATAACATTAAAGTAGCACACCTCAGTTTCTTCCTCAGCACAGAGATTTTCAACCAAATCCTTGTTTAGGATCTAAGCAGCCTATTTACCATTCGAGGCTTTTCAGGACGTGAGGCAGTTTTTAACTCCCTTTAGAGAGGCTAAGGACTGTCTGAACATGGTAAAAATGGCCTGCCTTGTTAAAATCTGTTAACCAATATAAAAATAATATTATCGTTTCCTACTTTTACATAGATAAAGCACCAGAATGGCATGCATCAAACTATGCCTAACTCAGAAAAGAAAAAAGAACCTAATTGTATAATTTTTTACTATTGATTTCAGTGTCTTTCTAGTTGATAAGTTATTTTATGGGGCATGTGATTTATTATAATTTGAAAAATACATGTCTTTTAGAATGTAATGTTTCTTGGGAAAGGTCTCAACATTTTCAAATAGATTAGCAACAAGCCATTGCCCAAAGGACTCCATTTAAATATCCTGTGCTCCTTTTAAATAACTCTGGCTAATTGTTCAGTGAATTTCAGTGATTCACCAATGACTATTATCATCATCTGCCTGGACAGCACCAGGACAGCACCAGTCACCATGGGGAACACCACACTGAACTTTTATATACAGCAAGGCTTTTCTTATGAATTAGTTGATTAAAAAAAATTGTCTAAGTAATGTGTGTTGAAAACCATTCCTTGTAGAACAAATTGCATAAAGCATTGTTTGAAGAGTGAAGTATTAGCCAGGTCCCCCATCAGGAAAGAACAGTCTAAATAGAATCTGCAGTGGCATGGAGATGTTTCTAGAGGGTTATGGTTAGCATTAAAAATGTTTGCCATATACTTCATAGTTTTGCTATGCATAGCAAGTAAGGTTAGTCATGTAGTTAGTGTTTCAAGTTAAAAAGACAGAGGTATATTAGGGTCTGAACACTGCTATGGATGATAAGATATTCATCCTTGCCCTCCTTGAGTTTGGGGTACAGTGGGGCACAGCCATGGGCAGGTGATTAGAGCTATGGGAAGCTGTGGAAGAACCTGGATGAGAGTGGAGCCCCATCCAGTCTGGAGGATTATTGAGAACTCTCTAGTTAAAATATCCAAATTGGATCTTAAAACAGAAGAATAATCAAGCAGAATGTCAGGTTAAAAATCATTACTTACATCAAAATCAAAGCTTCTCTCTCTCTCTCAAAATAGCAAGATCAGGGGTAAATGATAAAATGGTCTGTTTTGTCTTGAAATTTCCAAAACCCACTGACTTGCTTTGCCATGTTTCCTCTCTCATCCTCACAGAAAATGCATGTCTTCAAGAAGACCTTGCAGGCGTTGATCTACCCCATTTCTTCTACTACCCCACACAACTTTGAGGTCTGGACAGCTACCACGCCCACCTACTGCTATGAATGTGAAGGGCTGCTGTGGGGTATCGCAAGGCAAGGCATGAAGTGTCTGGAGTGTGGGGTGAAATGTCATGAGAAGTGTCAGGACCTCCTCAATGCTGACTGTCTGCAGAGTGAGTAGTCAGTCTATAGAAGTCTGTGTCTTCACCCTAGACCTCTACTTCCCATATTGTATATGCTTTTTCCCCACCACATATACGAATGAGATACTGATAGCCCATCCAGTCATAGAGTGGATGGTATATCCTCTGCTCTTGTTCACTTTTTTTCTTGTTGTGATAAAAACACTTGACCAAACATGGAAAAGAAAGGGCTTATTTCACCTTAAAGATTACAGTCTACCATTAAGGGAAATCAGGATGGGAACTCAAGCAGGAATGGAAGCAGAAAACAAAGAGGAATGTTGCTTTTTAGCTCCCTCTCTGGATTATGCTTATCCAGCTTTCCTAGAAAGCCTGGGACCACCTGCCTAGGGAACAGTGCCACCCAAAGTGAGCTGAGCACTCCTATTTCAGTTAGCAATTAACACAGCCCCTCACCAATATGTCCATTGGCCACTATGACGAGGCAATTCTTCAACAGAAGTTTCCTCTTCCCAGGTGACTTTAGATTGTGTTAAGCAGACAGTAAAGACTAACTACGGCATCTCCACATGACTGAACTAGGAATTAGACACCACTGGGGTCTCAGAGAGAGTCCTTGTGCTGAAAGTGTATCCTCAGCTACTGTAGAACCTCAAAGTGACCTCCAGTCTGTTCTGCTAATATTTCTGTGTGATGTGGCCATATATAATGTCGCCTAAACTGGGGCCAGGACCCACTCCTGAAATTAGAGCTATAGGATGCTTTTCCAGTTCTACCTATTACTGCCTAATGGGGTATTCTTCTATACTCCCTGCACAGATATTGGAAATGGGGCTTTTGTTTTTTAATGTTAAAGGTAAATGAGCTAGGTATAGGACACAAATAGTATTTTCCTAATTTCACACAAATTACTTTCTTGAAGTGAATGAATATGGCTAATAAAATTTACCTCAGAGATTTGTTGAGAAGGCTGCATGAAATGGTCGATGTTGACTCTAAGTATACTGTAGGCCACATGTTGATAGGCTCTTTATCCTTTGATATTTCTGAATAGACACAACTCACTGTGATTTTTATTACAATTTATCTGACATTTTTGTTTTTTAAAAATTATTTATCCAATAGCAGATCCAGAAATATCTGCCCTCTGTACTCTTAGCTATGTATAAGTTGACTCTGTACCATGAATTTTATTTGGGAATTCTCTTTGACAAACTTTATCAAAGAAATCTATTTATGTGTGAGTATTGGTTTGCAATACATGCCTTTTCATGGCAGCATATTTTCTGCTCCCCCTGCTTGCTTTTATATGGATGTAGTCGGGGTAAGGTTCATGGATTGCCTGGAATTGGGTGAAGCAGAAGAAAATGTCAGGCTGCTTAGAGCTTTGGTGACAGCAGGCTAGCTGCAGTCAGTAATGGACAGAGAGCTTCCTCTCGTACTCAGCACATTAACATCCCCAACACAATCAGATCAGGGTAAACAATACAATTTTAACAAAACATTTAGTTTCCCACCCACATAAACCCCTTATTTGTAAACCTTGACGCAGAATCTCATGTAGCCCAGGCTGGCCAGGAATTTACTATGTAACTGAGGGTGACATTAAATTCCTTATTCTCCAGTCTCTATAGCTTATGTGCTGGGGTTGTGTATTGCCCAGCACAACTTTTTCCTTGAAAAAGAATACAATTAGGAATGATCTCTTAAAAGAGTGACTGTTGCAATATTATTCTTTCAGTTTAATTACAAAATATTATTATCCAATTAAAAATTAATATTGGGGATGGAGAGATGACTCAGTAAAAAAATGTTCTGCTTTTCCAGAGGATCTGAGTTTAGCTCTGAGCATCCACACTGGGTGACTCATGGCCATCTGTTATTCCAGCTCCAAGGGATCCACTCCCTCTTCTGGCCTCCATGGACATTGTGCTCATGTGCAAGTGCGCGCACACACACATACACACACACACAAATTAAAAATAAAATCTTTAAAATTTAGTTCTTGTGTTTAAAAATGAATTGTAAACAAGCATTTTAATAAGTAAGAATGTCAGAAAAGTCACAGACATAAAAAGTATTACCATCTAACAATAACGTCTTAAATCTCTTAGAGAAGAAAATAAAGTGGTTTGGATCATACCCAAAAATGTGATTGTTCCATGTTTGTCTTTCAGAGTAAACATCCCCCATCCATAAACTCTAGAAACATTTCCATGTTGTTTCTATTTCTTCAATTAGTATTTCTTATTTGATATTGAGTAAGTAATATAATTAAAATTTTCACTGAGGTTACTCATTAAGACAAACTTGCATTAATTAAGTCAACACCCCCTAGACATACCCAAGGCCAACCTAATGCAGAGAGTGCATCGTGCAGACTCTCTTCCAGGGCATTCTAGGTGTGTCAAGCTCATAATTAAAGTGGCCCATCATGTGCACACTTTTTGTGATAACTAATGTGGGAGAGGGCGGCCCACACAGGCAGCACTATTCCCTAGTCAGGGAGCTATGGACGTGTAAGAGTAGAGAAATTTAGTTGAACATTCTCAAGTAAGGGGAGAGCCATGCTTGTATGTATTCATTTCTCTCTGCTCTTGACTGAATGTGATGAGACTTCCCTTCTGTGATGCTGTAGGTTGTAACCTGGAATTGTGAGCCAGCACAAATCCCTTCACATCTCTTTAAAAAAATATTAACTTCTAGGTAAGTTAGAAGAATCAAAAATACCATATAATAATTAAGGTAGATATAGACATCACTTCTTCAATAACCCTGTCCAATTTTTCCATAAATTTAACATTTTCACACTGATCATAATGAAGTTCTGCAAATGTATGTGTTTAGCATCACAGCTTTCCATAAGAACTAGCAAGGAAATTTGAAATTCTCCCTCCAAAATCAGTGGCCTTTTCTTAAGAAATGTCTCTTTGTTGTTTCAACCAAGAAGCTGGTGTTAGTTTGTATTGGTGTCTGCCTCCCAAGTGCCAAGACTGCAGGGGTGAGCCATTCTGCCTGGCTCAAAATATTCTTTGATTGTCCTCACAAGATAGAAAAGATACAAATATAAAAGCAACAAAAATCTGCATGTAATGTTGGATCCTGAACTGACTAGCTCCAGAGTCCCACAAACAATGTGTTTAGCCCATATTAATTCCTGAGAAGTCCAAATATCACATTCAGTCAGAGTCTGTTACCAGGTGTTCAGCACGCAGGTCTTGTGAGGTATGTTCTGTCTCCCCGACTGATGCTATGCCATACTTCTGTGTCCTAATACAAGCCCCTTTAAACTCACATCGTTAATAAGATCTGGCTATTTCTGTTGTTTGCAAATTGGATATTGATTCCTCTCTTTCTGTGATCCCATTACCAACATTTGCAATCACGGTATTTCGAGACAATCAGATAGGTTGAATATATTGAGCATTCCCCTTGGGTAGTAGATTTAGTCTTAGAAGAAAATAAACAATATTTGCTTCTCCATAACTTAACACACATGTAAGCCCTGGAAGATGATTAATAAATGTGGGATAAAGGCACTAAAAACTACAATGAAAAGTAGCCACTGGGCAGGACAGGGAGACACTAGAGGGATGGCTTGGTATTTTAAGCAGTGACTGTTCTTGCAGAGGATCCAGGTGTTCCCACCCACATGGTGTCTCATAATCATCTGTAAAGACATTGCCAGGGGACGTGATGCCCTCTGATTTCTGAGGGTACCAGACACATATGTGGTGTATATACAAACAAACAGACCAAACGCTCGTACACTTAAAATAAAAATAAACAAAGTTTTAGTAGCCTAGAATGGGGTTGGGGATTTAGCTCAGTGGTAGAGCGCTTGCCTAGCAAGTGCAAGGCCCTGGGTTTGATCCTCAGCTCCACATACAAAAAAAAATTAAAATAAAAATAAAAAAATAAGTAGCCTAGAATGACCAGATAATCATCTTTCTGTAAAACTGTACACAGTTGAAGACACTAGATGAGTGGATTGAAGAACCCAGTGAAGTACTGAGTTCAGAGGGTCTGGTGTCCTGTCAAAAACTGAATGAGAGAGAGACAGAGACAGAGTGCACAGGTGCATGCATATGTACATGGACACCTTGACAATTTGTTGAAGCTTGTCCAATTGGACAGAAAACTATAAGCCTTTTGTAATAAAAAATGATTTGAAATAAATAGGTAATCTTTAAGACTTCAAAACTAATGAGCAACATTTATGAATAATTTGTAAGAAAATTATCTAGGATTTATAATTTTCACTTCCCGTGCAAAGTAAATAGCTCATCCAACTCTCTTAAAGCAGGGGAGGAAAAGCCAAACCGAAGCACAGTCATACGGATAGCACGGTCATGATACTGCTTTCAGTGAAGAAAATGTCAAGACTAAGACACATAAGAGTATCCATAGCCGGGCGGTGGTGGCGCACACCTTTAATCCCAGCACTTGGGAGGCAAAGTCAGGTGGATCTCTGTGAGTTCGAGGCCAGCCTGGTCTACCAAGTGAGTTCCAGGAAAGGCTCAAAGCTACACAGGGAAACCCTGTCTCGAAAAACCAAAAAAAAAAAAAAAAAAAAAAAAAAAAAAAAAAAAAAAGAGTATCCATGCAGAATTATATGTGACTGAATTTGTCCTAGGACCTAGGAGAAAGTTCAGGCAAAGAGAACAGGTGGTAACATTGAGAAAAACTTTAGATGGAAATTCTAGTCCCCTGAAGAAAAATCAATAAATCTGGCAAACTTTCATTTGCTGGTTTGTAATGTTTTCACATTAGTCTAGCCTCCACTCCAGAGCTAATCAGACATCACAAAGATTTAGTAGGCAGTGGGCCCAGCTGGCTACACTTTCAGTTCAGCCTTCAGTGCTAGCCCAGAAATGGTGAATATGTTTGTGGTGGACAGAGCCGGAATGAAAGGAGAGTTATTCCTCTTCAGTCCCATCCAGCATCTGCACCCCTCTGCTTTGCTGTGCATGGAGCCTCAGTGCTCATGAGTGCTCTTTAGCCCCACCATGGTGAAGGTAGCAGCTGTCAGGTTTTCATGAACAAGAAACATGTGGCTGCCATGGGCCCTGGCTGGAGTACAGTTTCTTCAAGACCTTTGAAGAGCCCATTATTCCAAAGCACTTGACTTTATGGAGAAGAACATGGAGATCATCCCTAAGACTCCCCAGGGTTCTGTTTTCTGGGTTTAATTGATGATGTCTGAAACTTGGACTAGACTGTACTGTGTGTATGCAATAAACAGCAGAAGTGGAACAGCAGAGACTAGAAAACTCCGAGAGCCGTCTCCTCCCTTCTATGCAGATCCTAGCCTCTGATGGATATGTGCAAACAGGTGGAAGTGAGAGAGAAGTCCAAAGTTCTGGAAAGGAGACCAAGAGAGGGGAATAATAGGTGATGAGGAAGAATGGGGTGGAGGTAGAGGAAACATGGAACACAGACAAGGAAAGGAGTCTGCAAGAGGGAGGCTCCAAGCAGAGATCAGGGGAAAGAGGATGGCAGAAATGGGAGGGAGGGAACCGCACACTTGCCCTTAGTTTAAAAATGTCAAGTGCTAACAAGATGTCTCAGTAGTTAAGAACACTCACTGCTCTTGCAAAGAATCTGAGCTTGGTTCCTAATACCCACATGGAGTGGCTTATAACTACCCCATAACTCGAGCTCCAGGGGATCAGATGCCCTCTTCTGGCCTCTGTGGGTACCTGCATTCTGATGCTCACACACACACACACACACACACACACACACACACACACACACACACACAAAGATAAACCTTAAAATATAATGACATCTAACCCATAATATAGTGGTTTCAAAAGAATATATAAGTAAAAGCAAAACCAAGCAGCCCACAACAATCTTGAAGAACAGCAGGCTAGAGCAGAGTGATATTTCTACTCCCTAAAGAAACAAGGGCTACCCATCCATCAGAGTATGCACACTTGCTGCCTGGTGCTTACCCTAGTGATCTTGCTTTGGTCTGTGCTTAGACAAAATAATGAAAAGGCCTGTCCATCTCATTGCAGCATGACACAGAGGGACAAGGTCAGCGATGGTACCCTGGGATGTGTTTATTCCCCTAGGGGACAATATGGAGGAGCAGGAAGTCTCAGGCAGCTTCCAACAACAGTGTGAACTGTTTGCACAGCTGACTTCCAGGGTGTTGGAGGCTATTCAAGGAAGAATATAAGCAGAAAGAAACCTGTGTTTAAAGTTTTTTCATGTGTTGTTCTATTTTCTCTAATTTTTTAATAGGATGTGAAGAAACTAAATACGATTTAAAAAAAAAATAGATCTCTCCCTTAAGTTTTCCTTGACATATTTGAAAATTGAGTGCATTTTAAAATTAGTGATTTGTCCCCTTAAGCCATTAAGATATTTATCTTACCCTAGACTAATTGGGAAATCTCAGAAATTACCAATGAAATACAGTAACTCGTCCTGATTTTTTATTTTTTATTTTTTTTTAGTGAACACATTTTCCAAACTCATCCTAGAAGATTCTATTTGCTGACGGGGATGCTTAACTGACGTGGGGATGGTTCAGGCAGAGCCAGCATGACAAGGAACTTGGGGTTTGGCTTGGTTTGGGAGGCAGATCCACTGACAGTCACATCACTTCTGTAAGAGGTGGCAGTTCCTCAGGAGAGGGCCCCCAGCCCACATACCCCCATTTTCATCAGAGAGCCACCTACAGGGGTGGGAGAGATGCTCCATCACACCACAGCTCCTCCAGTTATCCAGGCCTTTGTTTGCAAGAACTGTGGGTTACAAAGCTTTGAGTCTCTGAGGAGGAGGTGGTCTCTGGGGGTGTCACAGGTCTGTTCCATGAAGTGACTGAAGGCATGGGAAAGGAGGAGGGCAGGGTTATCCAGGATAGAAAGCAACTAATGGGAAGGGTGGGAAGATGTCAACTCTGTGCCCACCTACATGATTCCCTAGAAAGAAAACAGGCATCCAGAGAGGACCACCCACATGATGTCACAGGGAAAGACACATTTCTATGCTAGAAACTCTAGTCAGCAAGAGCAGTACTCAGATGCCTCAGTCCTGAGACTCTGTGTGCTTCCTGTGGATGCTAAACCATTACCACCAAGTCTGTTAACCTCAAGTGCATGTAAGGGTTTCTGGGTCTCTAAAAACTATCAAACAAACTAATTTTTCCAGTTTCTCTGGACTTGAATGTCATTTGTCTTTAAGCACTATAGTGACCCTATTAGCGATGGAAACAGTAGCACTTGGCAGGTATGGGATATGGCACTGTCCATGGGTGCTTCACAGTAATTATGGAGCTCAAAGTCCTGAAATTCCTTATTAGCATGAAATACTTTGATAGATGGCTCTGATCTCTGCCTGTTTGACTTTCTAAAAATCCCACGTTTAATCATCATTAGATGATTATAACTCTCATTATTTATTACTCTACCTACTTGCTTTTGTTCAGTCCTCACCTAACCTCATTAAAAGAGACATTACCACTGTTCCCTACTGTTTATGGATGAGGCAGCTAGGGTTGAGGGTGAAGAAGTAGCGACGAGCGTCGGGGTGAAGATCAGTTGGTAAAGTGCTTGCTTAGCAATAGTGAAAATCCCAGGGTCCAATACCTTGTACTTCATAAAGCCAAGCATGGCGTGATCTGCTCACGGCACCCAGGATGCAGAGACAGGAGGATCAGAAATTCAAGAATATCATCGGCTACAGAGCAAATTCAAGGTCAGCCTGGGAAATGAGACCCTGTCTAAAAAGAAAGGGAAGAAAGGAAGGGGGAGGAGAGAGGGGAGTGGAGGAAAAGAGGGAAGAAACAGGAGAAGGGAGAAGCAGAGGGGAAGGGCGGGGGGAGAGGGAAGGAGAATTCAAATGTAAAAGGCTGCTTTTCTGGTCCAATTGGAACTCTATAGCAAATTACGTAAACTAGACAGACACTGAACATCAATCAGAACCTCATTTCCCACTGTACCAGCCCCCAGTCATTCCCAACATTGGTTCCACTGCCCGCTGTTGATTTTCTATGCTCCACAAGGATAAGGGGAGAGGGGCTCCCTTGCCCTGCTCTATAAGGGCACTAAGTCCCGTTCATCAGGGTTTGGCCCTCAGTACTTTCCTATTCTCTTGAAACCCCTCCTTCTGACACTGTCACATTGGTGATTAGGCTTCGGTGCTGAAATTTAGGGGAGCACAAGCATTCGGAACACATCCGCTAGTGACTGGCAGGTGGGGGCTTACCGCAGGCTGTCTCCTTTACCCTAAACATTGCTAACTCCATGCCCTTGCACCTTGTTGCCAAGTGATTTCAACACATGCCTTATGCATGTAGCTGGCTGCATGCCCTTGTGTTACACCAACTGTCAGATGCATGTGCTGTGTAGGTCCATCAAGTTCAGGTTCAGCAGGTTCAGCTTTCTGGTGACAGGCATACAGCCCTTGTTCTCAGTGAATTCCAAATCAGAAGCCGAGGGCCAGGTGTGTCCACTTCATGTCTGTATTCTTCAGCACTTTAGTTATTTTGCATTGAGAGGAGTACTCCCTCCAGTATTATGGCCCGTGGCATAGTCTGCAAGAAGCGGGTGATTCATTGAATTGATTATGATTGTCTTGTTAACCTTTAATTCCTTCAAGAACTTGTGTGGTTTCTGTATCTATTCAGCACGTTATCATCCAGTGTGCTAGATGAGGATAGGGAATGAGCATTTAATAGAGTATTTACCCTGTCAGCGAGAGATACAGACATCCACACGGGGAAGTGGTTCATGTGTGAGTGGTAGACACATGGTAGGTATCGGAGTGTTTGCCAGGGGGCAGTAGTTCCATCACATAATGGGGCTAATGTTACAAATGGGGCTTGTGTGTTGCCTTTGTTTTCTGTAGGGAAGGACAGACAACACGATTGTTAGATTTTAGAGGGCTGTATTTTCTGCTCAGGAGAAAATAGCAATATATTCTGAGAGTAGAGGGTAATTGAGGCAAGAGACCTGAAGAGGGTGTAGATGTGTTTAGAACACCTGTTGAGCAAAGGAAGAAGGAAAGGAGCTGGGGACGAAGAACGCTGAAGTTGTATGTATGTATAAATGTAAATAAACATATAAACTCACAAGAATATATGCATAAAGAGGGTGGTAGAGTGAGAAATGATGAAAAAAAGAGATGGGAAGAAAGAAGCAGGCAGACATACTTATTTGGAAAAATACTAAGTTGTGAAATAGACAGGTATGAATTTCACATGAAAACTTTTATCATTCAAATAATAGGTTAGAGAGAGAGAGAGAGAAAGAGAGATTGATTGATTGATTGATTGATTGATTCTGGTTGGTAGTCCTGTGAAATTCTGTCAAAAGGAACAAGTTTCCCCGTGGTCCCTTCTGGGTAAGGTTAAAGTCTCACTGGCTGGAGGAGAACCCTTGCTTCCATCTAAACTGAATTCTCTACCTGCTGTGTTGTGTGTAACTGCACGGCCTGATCTGGCCATTGAGCGGTTCTACAGGGTGTGATGAAGGCTGCATCCTGGCAGTGCATTCTATGTGACAGAAAGCTCTGCTGAGATGCATCTCCTTTGATCTCAGCTACTGTTGATCACTACTCCAGGAAGCTACCGGAGTGTTTTGAAAGACTTACATAAATGCTTATTTGCAGCTATCACTGATTACTTTGAAATTACTCTGAAATAAACAGAATAAGCCCCAAAGGACTGGAAATTTGTGACAAATTGCAGCAATTTAAAAAAACAGTCTGATTGGAAAATGAAGATGTGGGTTTGATGAACAATAGAGCAATAGAAAGGGCTTACAGATCAGCTCCCAAATTAATTATGAATTCATGCCTGGAACTCTGATGGAAGCTCTTCAGAAACGAAATGTAAACACAGAAAAATTTCAAAGCTGCGTATCTCCTCTGGAAATGACAGATAAGGGGTTTAAACACAAGTTTCTGTCAGCCTTCCCTCCCCAAATGGGCAATTTCAGTTCACAGGTCTGACTGTTCCATACATACTCGAGCAGAAACACAATCAGAACATCAAAAGAGGAGGTGAGAGATTTCAGAGTTAATTGTCAGAAAGTTGATTCCTTCGAATAAGAAATCTCTTGACATTTTAGCTTTGAATTTGGTAGTTGCTGCTTGTGTGAGCATTTACTTATGTGAGCATTTACAGCACTCAGCTGGACTCCTTCTGAATTTAGAAGGATATGCTGAGGGCCTTTGACACCACAGGACTGGAGAATTCTTTCCCAGAGCTTCTGAACTAACCAGGGGCCATTAACCTTAACCTTAACCTTTTGGGTATGAGGATAGGGAATGAGCATCTTCAAGTTGCTTCTAACCCTTTGAAATTCTTAAGTCTAACCGCCACTAGGCAAATTTCTCCTGAGACTTTGAATCTCACAGGTGTTTTCCACCCATCTCTGACGTTTAAGGAGCATTCCAATACTGGAAGCCAAATATGCCTGTTAGATAGTGCAGCCACACAGTCCAACCTAACTATATTTTACTAAGTAAGAATTATGCACTATGTAGTCAAGCTGTTACTGGTAAATTACAAACATGCTTAATTACTTAATGGCACATAATTTACAAATATGCAGCTGTTATAGGGCATGTTTGAATGGAAGAGTAGAGTTTTTAGAATGTTCTTTAAAGTGGGACTCATTCTTTTTTTAATCTTCTCATTTAAATATGTTTTGAGGGCTGGTGGCTCAGATGTGAGCAGATAAACGCACTTTTCCACTAACATTGTTGGTGTGAGTTCAATCTCCAGGACCTGACTCTGACATCTCCATGTGTGCCATGATACAGACATGTGCACACATGTACACACTCACATCCCAGGAGGCCACACCCAGCAGTGAGGATACCCCTGGTGGGTAGGGAGGTTGAGGGCCACAGACATAGTATTTGAGGAAAACCCAGAAAGTTGATGTCACTTACAGAACAAAAGTTTACTATATATCAAAAAGGGTTTGGTTGAAAATGGAATTTCACTAGGTTGACACTGTGACTGTGTTAGTGAGGGTTTAAGTATGCTGCCTGCTAAGGGCTATATCACCCAGTCCAGACTTTCCAAATGTTCTTTGCAAAGAAGAACTCCAGGTGAATTTTGTGCTGTGTTTTAGTGTGTAAGTGTGGGATGGAATTCTTTCAATGTAAAGAAAATACAACGTCACATTACAGTGCATCCCTCTGACAATAAATTATATGAGCTCTGGATTACTGATTTCCAAGTGAAATGTGCCACTTACATCCAATCTTGTTTTCAGGTATTTTTTAGGGTCATTGAAAAATACATGTTATGTGACACACCTGACTCATTGCATGTGTCCTTTGTGTTGTTTTGAAGTTGTTTTTAATGCAGATCAAATGCTTATAGAGCTCCTTATTTATTCCAGTATTGTGGTTGTATGGGTAAGGGAAGTTCACTCGGTTGCCAATAATGCAAATGGCACTAATTGTTCTCAGTGTAATGGTTCTTTCTCCTGATGTTTAACAGAAAAGCTGTCCCAGCTCCTCAAAACTCAATAAATCTCCGACACTCCTTTTGAACCACCACAGAGTGACTCCTGTATGGTCACACAGCCTCTGACTCTCTGTTGCAGGAGCCGCAGAGAAGAGCTCGAAGCACGGTGCTGAGGACAAGACTCTGACCATCATCACAGCCATGAAAGAAAGAATGAAGATCAGGGAGAGAAACAGGCCAGAGGTGTTCGAAGTCATTCAGGAAATGTTCCAGATCTCCAAGGAGGATTTTGTGCAGTACACAAAGGCCGCCAAGCAAAGTGTGCTGGATGGGACGTCTAAATGGTCAGCAAAAATAACCATTACAGGTAGAATGCATTTCTTAAGTGCTTTATTTCATAGAGAAGTTTTGTTTTGTTTTGTTTTTTTAAATGTGCCTCAGAAATCACCATTAGTTAAAAAAACAAATTACAGGTAAAAATAATGGATTTTTTTAAAATCTTGTCAGTCAATTGACAAATCTACCAGTTACTTCAACTTTCTTAAATACATGCAAGATAATTAGAATAATTTCAGTCTGTATTCCCCTACTTTACTCATCAATGCACTAAAGATTTCAAAAGTTAGCTTTTCAATTACCTACTACTGAATAATGTCAGTGGGGTCAAAATCTCCTGGCTGAGGGTCATTGTTAATGTGTTTCTTTAAGGAGAATCATTTTAGTAACTAACTATGCACCCACTCACCTGCTAAAGTAAAGGCTAATGATGGCTTAAATTCCTTAAAGTAAAGCTCTAAAGTTGGTCCTTTGCATGATGTTAACATACACATTGGAGCTGGAGAGATGGATGGGTGCTTATGAACACTTGTTGCTCTTGCAGAGGACCTGAGTTCAGTTCCCAGCACTTACCTGGAGCCTCACAACCACCTATAACTAAATTTCCAGGGATCTGATGCCATTTTCTTTCTGTGAGCACTGCACACATGTAGTATACATACATACATGCTGGCAAAATACCCATACATGTAAAATAAGCAGAATCGGAAACATAGAGCAATATTCTTAACTTTCATTTTATTATATAATAAAATAAAGATACTTTATTAGATTAATTTATACTCATACCCAAATCCATTAAGTTCTAAAATCACATACATTTGAATTTTGTTGAATAATTTTTTGCATATGGTGCCTATAACCTGAGCCAATACATATATGTAAATTTTTAAATTTACAGATATCCTATTTACAAATAGTAAATACACACACACACACACACACACACACACACACACACATACACATAAATTTACAGGTAGTCCATGTTTCTAGTCATGTCCAGCATGGTGTTTTGAAATATGAATACAGCTCAGAGTGGTTAAATCTAGCTAGCTAATTCACAAAGTATGTGGCATCATCATCATTTTCTCCTGAAAGCTTATGACACCCATTCTGTATTTTAAGGATATGGTGTATGGCATTTGCTGTATATGCCTTGATATGTTATTTGTCTCTTGAAATATGTTCTTCCTACCAAATCCTAAAGTAAACCATATATTCATTCTCTCTCTCTCTCTCTCTCTCTCTCTCTCTCTCTCTCTCTCTCTCTCTCTCTCTCTCTCTCTGTCACACACACACACACACACACACACACACACACACACACACACACACACACACACACACACACATGTTATCTTTCTCTCAGACCTCAACAGCTTCTTGCACACAGTGCTGTAGTTGAAGCTTCACTTTAGGAATGACACCATTTTGTATCAGGTCCTTTCACTTAGCACAGTGTCTTCAAAGTTCATGCATGCTGCTGGAAGTGATAGTATTTCATTATGAGTTTCTATTAATAACTTAACCAAAGACTTGAGCCAACATTTATCAAAATGAGATTTATACCTAGCTAACAGTTCATGGGGAAAAAAAAATGTTCAGTACCACTGATTATCAGGGAAGTTCAAATCCCAAACACAGTGAGCTGCTTCCTGACACATGTTAGAATGTCTATCATCCAAACATACAAAAATAAGTGTGGGTCAGAATGTGGAGGGAAAAGAGCCCTGTAGAGTGGAGAGGGTGGTGGTGGTTATAAACTAATACCATTATTGTGCAGAGCAATAAGATGAATCCTATAAAAAAAATTCAAAATGGAATTGCCACATGCTGCAATAGCCCTACGATGGAGGATATACCCCAAAGAAGTAAAACCACTATCTTAAGGAAATAGCTTTACTCCTTTGCTCCCTGCAGCACAATTCCCATTATCTAATATCCATCAACAGATGGACAAAGGAAAAGTGGTAGGCACACACAGTGGGCAGTGCTCAACAGGAGAAAAGGCAAGGGAAGACAGTCCAGTCAGTGAGCATACGCTGTTACAGATGTTTATGGAGATCAGTGGGCTATGAGGACGAGAGGGGTGAAGGATGGATCTGCCCTCCCAGGACAAAATGGCAGGAAACATTTTTCTCTAATGGTTTTGTGGAAGCATCATCATATTGAAGTTTTTATTTCTGGTTCATTTCAGTGGTTTCTGCACAAGGCTTGCAGGCAAAAGACAAAACAGGATCCAGTGACCCTTATGTGACAGTTCAAGTTGGCAAAAATAAAAGAAGAACAAAAACCATCTTTGGAAACTTGAATCCAGTGTGGGATGAGCGGTTTTACTTGTAAGTATAGGCTCTCAAGTTATCTCGGTGATGAGGGTGTCTGAGAATGACTTTAAGATGGGCTCATGAGGACTAAAGAAGTCAGCACTGTGTTTTAGTCATGTGCAGAAATGTTGAAAAGGGAAACTAGAATTTTAACTTAATATTATAAAACATTTTGCTCACAGCCAAACATTAGGCAGACCTCAGGGAATCCAGCAGTGGGGAAAAAATGTTTTGTTTACTCTTGTGAAATACACGAAGGTGTGTACACGAAGGTATGCAATTGGAGCAGCACCAGAGGAAGGTTGGACATGGTTTACTGTGTAGTCTGCTTCTTGGGATGAGACTCCTCAGAGCTAGGAATCTATGAGCTGTACAAGTCCTGTACTGCATCCAAAGATTTGTGACTAATGACAGAAGAGATATTTGGGGCACCACCTGATCGATCCATCCATCCTGGTGGAAATGAGGCTAGACCCTTCAGAGGAAATGGCTGATGATAACTTTATGACTTTTCCTGGTCTATGAGGACATTTATTTATAAACTCTTAACATCTTGTACCTAGCAGTAAGAAATCATTTTTCTTTTGTCCAGGATTCTTTTCTTTCTATAACTCTTTTTTTTTTGGGGGGGGGGTGTTCTAGTTATTATCTGGTACAAAGCTACCGAGGTGTCTATGTCTGTTGCATCTCCTTTACATGCTAAGTAAGCAAACTTGGATCAGTTTAAGTGTTTAACAAGTGAGGTGTGGGGTTCTGTTGTTCTTTGCTTGAATATGGACCAATGAGAAAGTGTTAAGAAATTGATTTAGAGAATCATTTGGGATTGAATAACTATGGAATGAGTGATGAGATTTGGATGGTGTCTCCTTTCAGAGGTATGGGCAGGCTAATCGCTAACTCTCTTTAAACAGAAGACAAGAAATCAATGGGTTGTTACAAATTGAGATTCTACTGAAGTCAAGTAAATGAATAAAGTCAGTTAAGGGCAATGGGGGAGAGGGATGGAAAGTGGCCCTTAAAGAGAGCAAAGAATTTAGGACTAAGGAGGTTGGACTGCTGCAGCATCCTGCAGACAGGGTGCAGCTAGAGCCTTCAGCCTCTTGATGGGAGATGCACATACAAAACTTTAAAAATACATTGACCGAGGCATCATTGACAGACTGAATCTTGACATAGGTGAATAGTTAGGGTTTGTTATGTGCCTGTTTCTGTGAAAATGTCACCTCAAACAAGGTGACAAGTTTTTCTCTTACTCCTAAAAGACTTGTCATGCCCCACAGATGGCTCTCCCCCTGACTTTCCTTGTACTTAGCAGAAGCCACAGTCTGAGTGCTGATGTAGTGTACTTCATGTTTCTCATTTTCCACATTTTCTGTAGGTAGAATCATGAGGTATACACCCTTCTCCCATAGGGTTCCATTTGCTTTATATATGCATTTTGAGTTTTAGAATGCATCACTAGCTCTTAACTTTTTATTGCTGTGTAATATTTCAGTACCATTTCATATTTCTATCATAAATGTACAGTCATCCTGGGTCTAACCAATCTTCTAGTACTTGTTAAGGCTAAGTCTTCAATCTTTTAGATCTTAGGGTTCTGCCTTGTATACAGTGGCATCTTATATAGGCTCTATCTTATATCTCTCTAACGACTCAGAATTGTAAGCATGGCTGAGCTTATATGCTGTGTCTCTTCTTCAATAAGGTGCCTATTCAAACATTTTGGCATTTTCACAGAGTTTTGTATTTTTTTAGTTCCATATGCTTTATAGTTTTACATTTAGACCTTGATGCATATTTAAGTAAAATTTAGTATGGTATAAGTTATACCTATGAATATTTGAGTATTTGTCATTGTGATAGCATTGTTTGTTCTCAGCTAAATTGCTTCTTTACCTTTTCATGGAATTCAGCTCTGCCTGTGTGGGTGGCTGTATTTCAGGACTCTCTGTTCTGTTCTGTTTGTCTTTTTGTGCTCAGGACTATGGAGTGTTGATGGACCCAACCTTTATTAAGAAGTCTTGAATTAAGAAAGCATTAGCTGTGTGGTGTTCATCCTTTTTTTCAAAGTTGTGTTGACATTAAGACTGCTCCATTATTTGCATCTGAATTTCATAATCAGTTTATCATTTTCTTTACAAAATAAAACCATGGAAGAGTCAGCTCCCGATAGAATTTTCATTGCTTAATAGCCCTGTTTGAGATTCTCATATTAAATCCAATGAAATGACACAGCAAATATCTCAGGCTCATTCCTACCTTACCATGAAGTATTCTTGCCTTTGCTAATTCAAGTCTTAGCAGTGGCTTTATTAAGCCTGCTATTTCTTACGTCGGAAAAACATCTTCCACTACATTCTCTATGTGCAGAGTTTTGATGAGAAAGCATACATTGGATTGTACCCTGTTTTTATTTTTGTTGTTGTTGTTTTATTTGTTTGTTTGTTTTTTCTGTGCTGTGTCTTTTTCCTGTATCGACAAATCCACATGGGTTAGAATATCATGTTGTAAAATTATTTCAAGATATATTACATTGAGTCTGTGTTCCCATGCCTCACTGCAGGAGATCTACAGTGGCCCTCATATTTATAAGGCACATGTGCCTCCCCACTTCCTTCGGCTTCCAATATTTTATTCTCTCTGCTCATTTGCATAATGTCATTATGATGTGGTATAGTGTCCCTTTCCTTGTGTTTCTGCTGCTTGGGATTTGTTGAGCTGCTTGAAACTGCAGATCTGAATTTTCTGTCATATATGGAAAAAAATCCTGGTCATTATATTTGTAAATATTATCTCTGCTTCTCACCCCAATTACAGGAACTCCATTAACACACACATGAATTCTCTTGAATTTTTCTGTTTCTTGATGCTCTTACTAAATTCAATTTAATTTCCTTTGCTGTGCAGAATATTTTTTTATGTTGTATATGTGCATGAGTAATTGCATGTATGTATTGCAACATGCGTGTGTCTGGTGCCTGCAGAGGTCAGAAGAGGGCTTCTGAAACTAAAATTATAGATGGTTGTGAACCACCATGTGGGTGCTGGAAACTGAACCTGGGTCTTCTGTAGAAGCAACCAGTGCTTTTAACTACTGAGTCATCTCTTTATCCCCAGTACACAGAATATTTTTAATGTAATGTAGCATCATACGTCAATTCTTATCTTATTTCCTGAGCTATTGGAGTTCTGTCCTATAAATCTCTACCTAGTCTCGTGCCTACTGTGTTTCCTCTAGTACAATAGTTCTCATCCTATGGGTCGAAACCCCTTTGGAAAACCTCTATCTCCAAAAAATATTTACATTATGATTCATAGCAATAGCAAAATTACAGTTATGAAATAGCAATGAAAAGAATTTTATGGTTGGGGGTCACCACAATATGAGGAACTGTATTCATGGGTTGCACCATTAGGAAAGTTGTGAACCACTACTCTAGTAGTTTCTAATTTCAACTCCAAAATAGTTTATGTACATATGAGGTGAGTGATATTAATCAAGTTTCAATCTTCTGCATGTTAACTATCCAGTTTTACCATCACCACTTTTTGAAAAGGTTACTTTTACCTAATGTGTGTTCCGGTCCCTTTGTCGGGAACCATTTAGGTTAAGGTTTCTGTGTTTGTTTCTGGGTCCTCTATTCTGTTGTAACCTGCCCTATACTACTCTATTCCAGTGGTCACTTCTGTTTTTATACAATGTCATCTTTTGTTACTATGGTGTCATGGAACTGTGCCCACATGTTGTTGCTGTTCCTAACTTTTCATCTGAACAGCCTTGACTAAGTGCAAAAACCCTCATAAGATCCAGCCTATGAGAATTCACTTCTAGAAGAATGGGTGAGGCTATCAGACCCTCATTTGAAATTCCAACTCCTAACTCCTTGCTGCTTCCCCATTATTGCAGCTGCAGGTAATCCTGCCCCAGCAGCAGATAGTCTGGGATGGGAGCACAGGAGTAAACAGGAGGTAAAAGGTTGGCTGTGACTGGAAGCTCTCGAATAGACTAGCTTTGTGAGTGGTCATTTAGGGTAAAGAGAGGTTTTGAAAGATGCAGCTTGTGTTGCATCATCCATGCTTCCCCTAAGCAAGCCTGCTACATCCCTTGGTTCACAACGCTGTGAAGGGCATCCCTGAGATTTTAACAGGACTACATGGAATTGGTTGTTTTGGCTGGGCAGCCAGTTCCACACTATCAATTCATCTTCCAGATTTTTCTTCCACTTCTGCGTTATTTTCCAGTCCCAAGCTGAAGGCCTTTTTACCTCCTCAGTGGGGTTTCTTCCTAATTTATTTGTTTTTCTTCAGAGTCACAATCAGTGGCATTCTTTTCTTGCTTTCTTCTTCAAGAAGTTTGTGGGTCAAGTAACTGATTTTTATGTGTTGCTTCTGAATTCTACTGCCTTGCTGAATTTTTCCCATTGGTCCTACTAATATGTTAACTTTTTGAGCCTATGTTACACCTACAGTAAATGTTTGATGCCCTTGACTACCACCAATCTGAGAATTTCTGTCCACAGCTTACTTAGCTCTGTCTTCAAGGTTTTCTCAATCTGCAGCAGATTTTTCTATTTGTACACCTTTAAGTCTATATTGTATCTTAGACAACATTGCAAATATCACTCTTTTGGCTGCTGGGTATTTTGACATTCTGTAAATACTCTTACTCTTTGTCCCAGAAATCAGTTATATAGAGAAGTTTCATTTCTTTGAATCTTGCTTTAAAATCTACTACACAGATCTGAAATAGAGCTTTAGGATAATCATGCTGTTCTCTAAGCAGGCCAGAGTCTTAGGTGTACTGTGCTTCCTGACTCTTGAATTCTGAGGTTTTCTCGTCAGCTTCATGGAAAATTGCTTCTTGTCTGACTGTGGGTGGGGCCTGGGCTCTGCTGCATCTCATCCATTCACTCTCCCTAGGCAGCCCTTGTGGTGTCCTCACAAACATGCCCTCCTCATCAGTTGACTTCTCACAAGGAATCCTCAGCAGACCACTGGAATCCTCCTTCAGTTCCACTCTCGTCAACACCATGCCCTGTGACCTCCAGTCACCTTGTTCTTCCCTGAGTTTGAGCTTTGTCTTTTCAGCTCAGAGAGCCAAAGTGACTCTCCATTTCTTAAACAGTGGCTGGGACAGTCTCCTAAGACAAATAGTTGAAGGAATCATGAGACTCACTTGGGTTTTGATCTTTCCAGGGTCAGTTCATTGACTAAATTCCATATGTTTGTATGTCTTGTTGACTTTTTTTTTTATGTAGGATAATATCCTTGTTAATCAGTGTTGACTAGGATGGAAGTCTGAGAACCTGAATTTAAACGATAAATAAAAACAGTATTAAGAGCCAATGCAGTGTATGCCAGGCCAAAAAAACAAAAACAAAAAGCACTTCTAAGGCATTTGATATATAGGTGGCCAGTAGCAGTCTAACAAATAAAGAACCTATCCAAACATTTATTGTCACATTTAATCATATAAAGATTACCCATGAGAAATCAGCTGAGTAATGATATGTGAGTGTATGTAGAAAAAGTGCCCCCAACAATGTCAGGACCATACAGAAGGTCTAACTACAATAGTGGCCAGTGTTCACACCTGCCAAGAATATTGTAAATCCCAGACAATCTAGAAAGCATGGGGTAAGCACCCAGAACTGTGTATCCAGATTCTGAGGATTATGATGACACAGTGGTGATGCTCTCATGTGGAAAGTGTTCCTACCTGAATAGTAAGGACAAGTGAGGACCAGAGGACATGGAGCTGTAACACTGCTAACATCACACGAGGGCAGAGGCTGGGCAGAGGACCTGAAAGGTTGTTAGGTCCTGTGGCTTTCATTTCATTGATGAGAAAATTGAAGTTCAGATGGGCTGTGTAAGAGCCAGTTCTAAAGAGCAGCCCCATGTTGTGAAGCCAAATATAAGACGTAACTGATGATGACCAGATGTGCCTTTTCCTACAGCCAGACTCTTCACTCTAGAAAGTGCTGTTACCCTGATGGAGGCAAGCCAACACAAATCTTGTAAAAGTGAAATGAAATCATTGTTCAACTTTAGTATTTGGTTATAGAGTTTAATTGTCCCTCTGTTAAAGGCACTTTGATGCCCTCAGGAGATTTTTATGATAAGACATTTCAATTTTAGTTTTATCTCTTCTTACACAGCTTAAATTGAAAATTTTTAATTTTTAAGAGAAAGAGAGAGGATGTGTGTAAGTTCATGAAACTGGAAAGAGAAAATGGAGAGAAGATATTACAGGAGCATGTGTAACAGGAAGGCAGAGAGGGATGCTGTAGGGAAAGGAACAGGCCAGCAAGAGGCACAAAGGGGCACAATAAAACAAAGTGCATGTGAGAATGCCATAAAGCAATGCATTCTCTTGTATGCTAACTTAAAAATTGATTTTAAAGAATATATAAATGGCATGTGGCTTCAGAATGGGTCATTTTAGAGTGTGCTGCAGAGAAGAGAAGCATAACTCTTGAAGCCCTTGCTGAAGCTTAGAGAATGAGGGGCTGTCACACACCTCTCATTTCTAAAAGACCACATAAAGACTAGTTGTGATAATGCAAATTGTAGTCCTTTGGAGGTGAAAAAAAAAGTCTTATACAATTAAGGTGTTCTCGATCTTGGCTCTTTGATAAACATTTGGGTAGTCACTATAAGATTAATTATGGCATTTGATTCTAGTTCCCCATGCTAAGATCATGGTATCTTTTGTGCCTATAAACTCTTCCCAAAAATGGAGAGGAGGAAATTCCTCCCATCAGGATACAGAGAGTAAGCAATGCTGAGATGTGTCCATTTGATGATAAATGTGAGAGCTGAGAAACTTGTGTCTCATGTGTATATATGTTAGTGGAATGTTTCCAGAGGATTCTCTAGTCTATCCATCATACCTCATTTTCTCTTATTTGTTTCTTTGATTTGTGTTTGTGGTTTTTTTTTCCCCAAGTTTCTGAAACAGAGACAAAATTCTGTGTTGGATTCTTACTGGTAGGGAAGTGGTTATAAGAATGTAGCAGTGATGCTTTGTGTCGTGTCGTTCCATAATAAGGAACTGTGTCAAGAGGAAGCCTCATCAGCACAATGTCTGTGGTAGGCAGGCAAAGAGCATTCCATTACTGGGGTGCTGAACAGGAATGGTTTGTACTTCAGACATTCTGCTCACACAATTCACTGAAAAGCTAGCTCTACTCTCCTCACGGGAATCAGTTAAACCCCACCTACTTCCCCTGAGTACCCCTTCTGTACAAAACACTGTTCTAGGTGCCATTAAAAGTATTGGTTTAGGGAGAGATTTTACCTTTTATAAAACATTATCTACTCTACAATGTTATGAATATGACTTCTAGAACTATTCTGGATCTAACATCCTTCTTGACACCTAAAGAACTCCTTGAACTCTTTAAGCCAAGACCTATTGTTTTATGTATTTTTCTTGTTGATGCTGGGACCCAAAGGCCTGGCAAGAAGCAACTGAACGGATGACTGGTTTATTTTAGCTTATAGTCTGGGAGTAGAATTCATCCTGGCAGGAAGCTATGGTGATGGGAGTATTGTGGCCACAGTTAAGAGCCAAGCACACACAGGAAGAAGGGTAAGTTATGAAGCTTGGAGGCTTACTTCCAAGAACCTACTCCAGTGAGGCTACACTTCCAGAAGGTTCCACAGCCTTTGCCAACAGTGACACCAGCTCAGGACCAATTGTTCAAAAGCAAAAGCCTGTGGGGGACACTCCACATTCAAACCACCTCTTGTCCGTCTGTATGCAAACATTACTCTCCACTTCAACTCAGAGCTGCTGGAGGAGGCACTGGAACCCAAGAGCACCCTGAACATGTAACAGCGTTGTTCAGAGAGGTGATTGCCTTGACCCCTTTGAAGCATCTCTCAACTACACCAATTCCCAGACACCCAACTGTGGTAGCAGACAGAGAGCCACAAGCACCTGGCTGTCACCAAGCCATGTGCTGCTAAGCCAGGGATAAGCATGAATTAAACATAAACTATGCTCTATACAAGATGATTTATTTAACAGTACAATTAAATAAAAATATCTCCAGACCACAGCAGATTAATATTTTAAAATGACAGGCGGGAGGCAATCAAGGTTTGATTTATTGCCTGATCACTCACACAGTCCCTCCTATGTCTGAATGCTAGCTTGCCATTAGATGCTTCCATGATTGCTGAGAACAGGAGGGAGTCTAGCCACCCTTCAGGAGCTTAAATTCTTTGTTGTCTGTTTTTACTAATCACTGAACTACTTTGTGATTGTTCCAAAAGGGAGATACAGCAAATAGCATTGTCTTTCATTTACAAATGAGATTGATCCCTTTGTTACCAGTCTACACCCAGTAGAGGCAATAGATGGGAAGTTATTTGGGCATTATTTTGCACTAGAACCTATGAGTTTTGTAAGGACAGGAAGGAGTATAGAAACTGGACTGTATTTCATGAAATACAAACTTGGGAACCCAAAGAGAATTAATAAACAACAAACCATGGAATTTTTTAAAAAGGCAACCCCAAATACCTCCCTGTGGTGTTCTGTAGACAGATACGGCAGAGGTCATGAGCTCTGCTTAGTTTCAAACTGAAAATGAAGACAGTGTGGTGACTCATGGATCCCAGCATCTGTAATGAAGAGGCAGGAGGACCAGGAGTTCAAAGCCAGTTTCATCTCCATAATGAGTTTGAGGCTAGCCTGAACTACATGAAATCCAGTAGAATTCTTAAAAATGATCCAAATACTTATTAAGTAATAGAGTTAAAAACAGGAATCCATAGGGTGGTGGGAATTTTACTACAGGAAGCCTTCTTGTCAGAAGGGAAAGGCCCTCCCTCTGGACAGAATGACTCTGTGAGATGGGAATAGGAGACTCCTTGTATTGTGTGTTTTGTGTGCAGAAGGAAGAGTCTGGAGCTGTGAGGTTCCGCTAATCACTCATTGTGGATTAAAACAAGTTTCCCCGAGTGCAATGCATCTAGGAAGGGCCCTCAATCGGCCTGAGAGAGCGCACAGCGCTTCTGAAACCCAAGCACCTCACTGTCTATCAGTCTTTTTCTCTGTTTCCTTCATTTCTTGGGGGTCAGTTACTTGAAACCAGAGAAGGAAGTTCAGCATTCTGATGCTTTCCTAGACAAACTGGGAGTCTGAGGATCCCCATTGATTCACCTCCAGGTAATGGGAAATCCAGATTCCAAGGCATTCCCCCTCACCCCTGTGCACAAGTACCAACTTCATTACTCTATAGGGAAATTATTTGTTGAGCGTATCTGTGGGTGGCATTGTCTGAGGTGCTACAGATATGGAGTCAAGTAGGAAAAACAAGTGCTTCGTTACTGGACCTTCATCTGGTTGGGACACAGATGATGTGGAGGTTGATGCCAACAGCCAGTCAGAGGAAGTTAGGGAATGAAGCACAGGAAGTTCTACCCATATACTCAGGTTTAGGGTCTTCCAATGCAGGATGGTCAACCTACCAGAGGCTACACCCTTGAAGAAAAGTGACTCTCCCTCTCCCAGCAACTGCCAATTAACCTATAGCTAGAGGGGCACTCAGTGCTTCCTTCCCCTCTGCATGCAAGGTTTTTGCCTGTCATCTCTGCCTGATGAGGTCACTGTGGCTGGGGTTGGCAATACATTAAGTATTTGGTTCTAAATATAAAGGGTGCTTAAAGCAAAGTAATATTTGGGAGCTAGATAAACTGGGCTCCAAGTCTGCAAGGAGCCCATTGAAGAAATATTAATGAGTAAGAAGAAAAACATCTAAAACATGCCCCACTACAGCAACATATTATGAGAATCCACAAAAGACAGGGGAGCGAAAACACAGTAAAAAGAGTTTGAGAAAGTAAGGGTCATTCTTTCCCAAATTCGATCAAAATTAGAAATGTAAAGCCAAGCATAACAAGCATGGAAAAGCTATACCAAAGCACATAATTGCTAAAACCAATGGTGGGAAAGCCTTGCTAGTAGACAGGAAGATGTCTACACTGAATAGAGGAGAAAACCGGCTGACAGCAGCAGTGTTCTGTGAGATACTGAATAAGCAACAGGGTGGAATGGTGCCTTCAGGTTATGGAAGGAGATCTGTCCACTTCAGTGCTATGTCCAGAGAAACTGTCTTCCACAATCAGAAAAATCAAATATAAAATAAAGTGTAGCAGGCTTCCTTTTGGTCCACCAACCAGCTCCCAAATCATGATACAGAGATTTATTATTAATTATGAATGCTCGGCCTTAGCTTAGGCTCATTTCTTGTTAGCTCTTATAATTCAAATTAACCTATTTCTCTTCATCTACATTTTACTTGGGACTTTTTAACTGTTTTTCATTCTGCATGTCCTACTCTGTGTCTAGCCGGCTGGTGGCTGCCTGGCTAGCGTCTTTTCTTTCTCCTTCATTTTCTCTCTCTCTCTCTGTCTCTCTGTCTCTGTCTCTCTGTCTCTGTCTGTCTCTGTCTCTCTCTGTCTCTGTCTCTCTCTGTCTCTCTGTCTCTGTCTCTCTCTGTCTCTCTCTCTGTCTCTGTCTCTCTGTCTCTGTCTCTGTCTCTGTCTCTCTCTGTCTCTGTCTCTCTGTCTCTCTGTCTCTGTCTCTCTCTGTCTCTCTGTCTCTGTCTCTCTCTGTCTCTCTCTCTCTCTCTCTCTCACTCACTTATTCTCTCTGCCTGCCAGCCCTACCTATCCCTCTCCTGCCTAACTATTAGCTGTTCAGTTTTTTTTATTAGACCAATCAGGTGTCTTAGGCAGGCAAGGTGAAACAGCCATACATCTTAACATAATTAAACAAATGCAGCATAAATAAATGTAACACATCTTTACATCATTAAACAAATGCAGCATAAACAAATGTAACGCTTTACATACTTAAAGTAATATTCCACAACAATGGAGGCTTTTCCAGATACAGAGAAATGTCCTTCCTTACAAGACTTGTTAAAGAAAGTGCTCCAGGAAAGAATAGAAGATTGAGGGCACATGGCTGGTTATCTAAGTTCCATGTTCCTGGAACATACATATGACATTATACAGGCTGAACAGCTTATACATGTTTACATGTAACAAAAATTAATGAAAAAAGAGTCCATAAACTTTATTATAAATAGGGGAATGTGGGAGGGCTTGGAAGGAAGAAATACAAAGGGGAAATAATGTAGTTACATTATAATATCAAAAAAGAAAAATATTGAAAAAATAGAAATAATACCAAATAAAAACATAGATGTCTAGAAGGGCAATGAAAATAAATGACATTACTGGACATAATAATTACAGTAGCAAATATAACAGACCATTAGCGGGTCATTTAAATCTTTTTTTTTTTTTTTTTTTTTTTTTGAGACAGGCTTTCTCTGTGTAATAATCCTAGATGTCTTGGAACTTGATTTATAGATCAGGCTGGCCTTGAACTCTGCCACCCAAGTGCTGGGATTAAAGATGTGCACCACCACTGCCTGGCCTAGATTTATTTTTTATAATACAAAACATGGGCTGTTGAGCTGACTCTGTGGGTAAAGGCACTTGCCACTAAGCCTGATTATCTGAGTTCAATACCCAGGAGACATGGTGGAAGGTGAGAACCAAATCTGGAAAATTTTCCTCTGACCTCCACATTCATACTCTGGCACTCATACCATATTGTAGGAGGAATTATTTTTTGTTTTTTTGGTCAGGACCGCTGGTTCCCCACTAAACTCACAGAGACTTAATATTAATTATAAATGCTCAGCTAATGGCTCAAGCTCATCACTAGCTAACTCCTGTATTTTAAATTAACCCATATTTCTTATCGACCCTCTGCCACATGGCAGTACTTTCATTTAACATGGCATGTACATCTTTCTTCTCTCTGTCTCTCTTCACGACTCCCAAGACTTTGCCCCTCTTTTTGCCAATGTCTTCTGTGCCTTGCTGTCTCACCTATACCTCCTGCCTAGCTACCAGCCAGTCAGCTTCTTTATTAAACCAATCAGAAGGCACCTTGGCAAAAACACATCTTCACAATACACACACACACACACACGCACACACACACACACACACACACACACACACACACACACACCAGATATAATTTCCAAAATATACTAAATCTTTAAATAAAGAAATTACTCACAGATTCATATCACATCTAATTATTAAAATGTGTCATGACACTTGCACAGTATTCTCAACAACAGAGCTAGAAATGTATTATTATAAGAGTCTTAAACCATGCAAGAAAAGGTACATTTTAGACTGTGATATTTTAAAATATATGATATATAAAATAATTGAGAAAATGAGAAAAGAAAATGTGATGGCTGAGGAGATGATAAAGGAGACAAAAGCCAACTAAGAGATACTCAGTGAAATTTGTAAAACTCAGAAAACAAAAAGGAGGCGATACTAAAGCCCACAGTGACATCATCACCCTCATGCTTTATTCTTGATTGTTGATGGTCCTCAGGAATCTGCTTCATATCTACATCAACGGGCCATGTTTTCAATGGTTTAAAGCAGGCTTTAACTGCTAAGTTGTTACTTACTTATACAGTACTTCATCCCTTTTTTGTTTGTTTGTTTTGTTGGCTTTTCAAGACAGGGGTTCTCTTCATAGCCCAGACTGTCTTAGAATTCACTCGGGCTGGCCTCTGATTTGCAGAGATCTGCCTACCTCTACCTCCTGAGAGCTGGAATTAAAGGTGTGTGCCACCATTGCCCGGCACTTCGCCCTTTTCTGTTACACTTATTTTTTAGAGGAAGTGGGTGGGTGCAAGCATGGGTATGTAGAGGGCAGAGGCCAGCTTCTACTGTGTGGGTCCCTGGGATCAAACTCAGGTCATCAGCCTTGGCAGCAGGTTCCTTAACTCACTGAACCAGCTTGCTAGCGCTACCTAGTTCAATTCTAAAGAGGAACTAAGACAAATACTTCAGTGATACTTTCAGTTATTTTTCAGCTATAAAGATTGAAATGAAATTAAATGTTTTTGAACTGAAATTTGTTTGTAATTCAGCAGTAAAAAGTTGTTGACAAAAAGATTGATTTTTAGAAAAACAAAGGGCTAGTGATGTTGAGCTGGCTTTCCTGCCGATTTCAGAGGTCAAGGCTATGCTAGTGTCGACCCTATGAACAGCCAGTGGCCAGTGATCAGTCAGGGAAAGTTAGCCCTCTGACTTGAATTTATGCAAGTGAAAGTATATAAAATTGCTAATGTTTGACCCCTTGCAGCTACAAAAAGGCAATTTGAAATGACTCAAACCAAAGTCCTGTCTTTAATGGAAATGAATTTACCTGAGTCACCAGCCTTTTAATCATCTCCAGCATGGTATATGTTGCAAGTTTTAAAATGAGTTGTATCTATATTCAGTCAAATAGGGTTTTGTGCTCATTCCAAAGCCTTCAGAAGGCTGGAATCTGTTAAACAAGAATATAAGAGGTTTCCAGCTCATGTTTGTAATCGAGTAGGGGTGTGTGTGTGTCTGTGTGTGTTTGTGTGTCTCCATATGAGTGGGTATATGAGTGTGTGTGTGTGTCTGTATGAGTGTGCATATACATGAGTGTGTGTGTCTGTGTATGAGTGTATATGTATGTGTGTTAAATTCTAGTTTTTTAGAACTTAAGTTTGCATTTTGATAATAAGGAGAAGCATTGCAGACAGATGCCAATGCCACACTGTCAGGTTCTGTTGAGTATTTTACACCATCTGTACAGGGGTTTGGAATTTTGTTGTTTGTTTTTGTGTTGTCTGTTCATTTTGTATTACACTCTGCATTTGTCTAGAGAGAACTGAAGCCTAACCAACAATGCTGCTTATGAATTCTGAAACAGAACTGCTCTGTTCCCGATAATTGTTTAAAGCTTACATTTAAGTAGAAAAGTAATTGGAATGAATTTCCTAAGGTTTGTATTGTACAGTTCCTTGGTGATTAGTGTGAACCATTCTCTAAGCCAGTGTCACCGATGCTTGGGAAGAAGAGATATTAGCTAACAGTGTTTACCTTTAAGATTGCCTCTACTGAGTCAGGTTCTGTATCCATATACAGCATGTACAGTTGTCCATATAAAGTTCTGCATCCTTATAAAGGAGACTGCACAGTTGTCCATATAAAGTTCTGCATCCTTATAAAGGAGACTGCACAGTTGTCCATATAAAGTTCTGCATCCTTATAAAGGAGACTGCACAGTTGTCCATATAAAGTTCTGCATCCTTATAAAGGAGACTGCACAGTTGTCCATATAAAGTTCTGCATCCTTATAAAGGAGACTGCACAGTTGTCCATATAAAGTTCTGCATCCTTATAAAGGAGACTGCACAGTTGTCCATATAAAGTTCTATGTCCATTTAAAGGAGACTGCACAGTTGCCACTTCCTACTAAGGTTCCCACGGTCTCTTTAGGGTTTCTTGGGAAGATGGTATCTTCCTTTCCTAGCAAAGACATTGAGGGAGAGTCTAAGAGAAAGGAAGTTAGGTGGTTACAGAACTGAATGTTATTCCAAGAGGTGAATTACAGCTATTTGACTATTTTTCTATGGTAGTAAATAGTCAAAGCTGCCAAAAGATGAGAGGAGATTTTTATGAGGAGGTTGTTGTTGTTGTTTTAAATGCACTGGATGGAAAAAATGTAAAGTCTCATATAAATACAACATGCACATATGTGTATGTATATGTGTGTATATATATATACCTTCATAAATGATGGATATGTTCCCTAAAGCATCAGTATAGTATAAAAATGAGGATTTAAAAGATTAAAGTATGATTATTATTATTATTATTATTATTATTATTATTATTATAGAATAAAGAAATAGAGAGTATGCGTGAGGGTGAGCACGTTTGATTTCTGGAGGATATCTTGGTAGCATGGGTAAATGTGTCTGTAGATACTTACAGGTTAATAATTAATGTGCGTACCATTCAGCCTATAAACTTCACTCTGAACAACTTGACTAAAACACTTTCAGCACATACATGATGTTCTGGATAGAGCTATTTATGACAGATGAATGAATGCCATCTAAGTACACTTAACTGTACATGGAGGCTGACATAAGCCAGTTAAGGCACATGCATGTGATAGAACATTAGTAATGAAAAGACCTAGATGTCCACCAGCAGATGAATAGATAATAAACAGGGTGTGTGTGTCTTTGTTTATTTTCTGCTGCTGTTGGAAAACACTGGCCAGGAGCTACTTGGGGAGGAAAGGGTTTTATTTCAACCACCGAGAAGAAACTAGGGCAAGAATTCAAGGAAGGAACCCAGAAGCAAAAGCCTTACTTTCCTTTTCTGTCTCAAAGAACAGCATCAGCAAAGTTCAGATTCCCTTGAGGCTGGAGTCCCACTGCAATTTTAACTTAAACCTTTCAGTTCCCCCCTGGCTATGACCCTGCTCCTGTCTCCATCCTTCCAAGGGAGGTGTTGAAGAGAAGCAAGTTTTCTACTCTGCTCATTTTGGGGTCCTTTATTCATTAATTTGGCTTCAGTCATTTTCTCATAGTGTGAGCAATCTCCAGTGTTAAATTCCCTGGACTGTTTTCTGGGATTGGGTGAGTCTTGAAGGAATTATATCATTCTGATACATTTATTCATGCATTATCCTTTCTTCTTTAATTGGGTTCTCATAATCAGGCAAGCAACCCTTCCTCCTGCTCTGAGATAACAAAGGAATAAAAGGCATTCCTTTTCTATTTACCACTCATTTTCTGACTAGAGAAGATTCATAAGATGCAATTGTATACCAAGAAACAGTTGTTAAATCAAACTGCCTGGATTCAAAGTCCTGAACTACAGTGGTCTCAAATTACTCCCACCCTCATGCACATAATGTTCCTTTGGTGGTAGGCTTCAAGCCATAAACCAGGGGTATAGAAATGATGGTTTGGGCCCTGCTCACATGGAAAGCTCAGTTTTAGTCTCCTTGTGCATATCAAGTGAGTGGGAATCTAGGGAGTCCACCCAGCAAAGCAGAACTCATCAGATAATACAAAGAGCTCAGTGTTGAAGTCTATGTTCCCATTGCAGAGAAGGTCCAGGCCTTGATACAAAGTCTTCACCAAAGAAAGAGCAGAGGGAGCTGAAGGGATGATTAAAGAGTTAAGAGTGTTTGTTGCTCTTGCAAGGGTCTAGACATCAGTTCCTAGTGCCCACATGGGTAGCTCACAATGTCAGTAGCTCTAGCCCCAGATGATCTGATACCTCCTTCTGGTCTCCTCAACCAGTTCACTCATGAGAAACGCACACACACACACACACACACACACACACACACACACACACCTACACACACAGTCAATCAATCAATCAATCAATCAGTCAAACAATAAATAAAGTAAACCTTTAAGAAAGGAAAGAAAAATGAGAGGACCTTACTGCCTGAAGCCAAAAGAGAAAGCTTCCCTGTTGCTATGGCTTTTCTATCTCTAGAAGGCACTCTGTTCTGAATTTGCATAAAATTATAAGTCCCACATACTTTCAATCTTCCACTTCAACAATGAGGCTAAGCTAAGTTATAAAACATCCAAGTTATAGGAACAAAACTTACTAAGACAAACTAAATTTTGTAATCCATAATCCATACCTGACATTTTCTTAGAAGTAGCATCCTTTCCTGGAAGCTAACTGTGTCTCAGAGGATTCATGAAACTCAGCAACAAGAGAAAGTCTGAAAATGAACTCTCCCAGTGAGACAGAAGGCTGGCAGAGGCTCACACATTGATTCAACAGAGGCTTACAGTCAGCATATTTGGTGGCTGTATTTCCCCAGTGATATTCTGTGTCATACACCCAAATTCATGGGCACAGACATGCACAGAAATGCAGATGCAGACACACTCACACAGACACATAGTCACACAGAGACATGAAAACTCCCACAGACAGACACAGACCTACAAACACAGAAAAACACACATACACATGTGATTCTTAGCAAAGGTCTGAACTAACTCTTAATGATATATTATATGCTGTTTTTAGATAAAACTAAAATAACCAGTATAAAACATCTAGTTACCTCTACTTCAGTCAAATTCATTATCATACAAATATATGCATATATATATCTTGTCACACATGTATGTGAATGATTTCATATATCTTCATTCGTAGGGGTCTATACTTACATAATATGTACATAATCACATATATACTCAAGTATAAATTAACTTACAGCCATGCATTGTAAGTATTGGTTCTGAGAATGGCATCCTTCAGTGACTTGTGTTCTCTCAGTGACCACCAGGCTACAGTGTCTGGGAAATGCAGTCCTGCAGGATGAGAGCTCTACAGACTGAGTGACATGTGCAGAATGTCTACAAGTAGAACACACTAAATTTAAAAATAAGAAATCAGCATTTCTTCCACATTGTAAGATAGTTTTCTCTTAGCAGTTCTGGGGCTAGAGGCATGGCTCAGCAGTCAAGATAACATGCTGCCCTTGAAGAAGATCAAGTACGCACACACAATGGCTTTTGAAACCATCTGTAACTCTAGCTCCTGGGACCTGAGGTCCTCTTCTGGCTCCTGTGGGCACCTACATTCATGTGCACAGACCCACCCATAGGTGCACATGATCTAAATATTGATTTTTTTAATTAAAAATAAGTATTTCATTCTTTGTGTTTTAGAATTATTTGATTTTGAATATTACTTACTCCAGGACAGCATACTCTGCCACACGAGTATCTGAGGAGAAAGTATTAGATACAGAATTCATGGAAGGCTCGAGGTACATGAAATCTAATTCTGAAGGTTTGAAGGGAGTTTCGGGGACTGGATATATGTTATAAAGGGCCACTTTGCCTTTGGGGTCGGTGATATGTGACTACTCAGCCTTCTTCCCATCAATGTCAGAGTCACCCATTGGCTTCTACTTCTCCTTTCAAGAACTCCTGCACAGAAACAGACATGCATACCAAAAGAACATAGCAGACGGCTCAGATATAAACCCACACAGCTATGGCCTCCTAGTTTTTTACAAAAGGGTCCAAAATTGTACACTGATTTAAAAAAAAAAGTCACCTGTTCAACAGATGTGCCAGTAAAACTGGATAGCCACCTCCAGGAGGATGAGATTAGAGCCATATCTCTCACCCTGAAAAATCAGTTCAAGATGGGCCAAAGGTCTTGATTTAAAACCTAAAATGTCCTGGGCAGTGGTGCTGCACACCTTTAATCCCAGCACGTGGGAGGCAGAGGCAGGCTGAAATGGCTGGAGAAGAACATAGGGAAAAGGCTTTACTGTAGAGACATAGATGGCAGATGTCTGAATAGGACTCCAGTAACAGGAAATACACCTAAGGACTGTCAAATAGGATCCTGTGAAATTAACAAGCTTCTGCACATTGAACAAAATCATCAACAGATTGATGAGACAGACCACACAGTAGAAGGAAACTGTTGCTTGCTATACTTCAGACAGTTAAAAAATCTAGAATATATTAAGAACTACAAAAATTAAATTAAAAAAAACCCAAAATGCCAATTAATAATTGAACTAATAGTCAGAAAAGAGTTCTCAAAAGAAAAAACAAAATACCCGATAAACATATTTAAATGGTATTCAACAGCCTTAGCAATTAGTAAAGTACTCATTAAAATTTCACTAAAATGAGATTCCATCCAGGAGACAGGAGATACGTGCTTGTGATGATATGGGGGAAGAAGACCCCTGCTGGTGGAAGTGTAAACTATTATGGAGATAAGTGTGTAGATTTCTCAAAATTAAAAACAGAACTAATATACAGCCCAGCTACAACACTCTTGGACCTATTTCCAAAGGACTCCATGTCCTCTAGAGAGATATTTACACATTGATGTTTATTGCTGCACCATTCACCATAACAAGGAAACTGAAGCCGCTGAAATGTCCATCAAAAGACAAAGGGATAATATGGTGCATATACACAATGGAGTTTTCCCCAGCCTTAAAGGAATAATGTACTTTGCAGGAAAATGGGTGGATTTGGAAATTATTATATTAAGTGAGGCCACACAGACTAAGAAAGATAAATGCCACATGTTCTCTGTGATATGAGATCCTAGCTTTAAATTTATACATGTGTGCATTTATGTGGACATGATTATTGGTGTAGATTATGAAAGGGGAAGCAGAGGGCAGAATAATAGAATATGCTTGACATAAGTAAGTAGAAAGGGAGATGCCTGTGATAGATATGTATAAATGTAGATGGCATAAGGGAGTGGGGTGGGAAAGATAAACACAATTTTATGGTCACAGTGGTAAGATTTCTTGTTTTAATTTTCATCAGCTTCTATATCAGTATTTTATACAATGAATTTACAGTTTCCAAAGTTTGATGAAACTTAAGTGTAAAATTTTGGGGACTGTTCTAATTCTTGTAATTAAATGTTCCTCTTGAGTGAAGTTGGGAGCACAGCATGGTGGCTCATTCCTAAAATTATTCACTCTAGTGGGATGGACTGAAAGGAGGCTGAGGCAGAAGGGTGGCAAGGTGAAGGCCAGCCAGGGTTGTAAAATGAAACTCTGACTCAAAAACAAACAAAAACACAGGCAGTGTTTCACTGCATTGCCACTGAATTTTGAATTTATGAGTTTGTCTTTCCACTTCAATAAATTTAAAGAATTCAGATATAGCAAGATGAGAGATATTAGTTCAGTAGCAAACAAGAAACCAACATCTGAATGACAGCAAGTTTCATAACTCACAGTAACTCACCAAGAGGAAGTGGAGAAGCTGAGTCTCTCATCTATTTCCAACACCGTGGGTCAGAGTTCGGGGAATTTGGCTGAAACTTGAGAATATAATTACTTGTTGACAGGTAGCCTCAGAATGGTTCTTACAGCACACTCCTGCCCAGAGAATTTTCTGTCCCTCTCCCTCTGTCCAGCCCAAGTTGAAGTAGATTGCTTACAATCTCTAGAAGATATCTTCAAGTGAAATTATTATAGCAGAAAATGATGAAGAATAACCCAAGAATCTTCAGTAATTCTTCTAACTGTATTTTGATAGAAGCGTACAATTTATTTCAGTGCAGATGTAGAAAGAGACATTGGCTCACTTCTGTGTAACCCACCTCTCATTAATGTATCTTCTACTGGGTCCTGATAGCTAACTATGACACAATCTTGTTTGGTAAACTGAAACATGTAGCTAGGGATTCTGCATATTCTCCACGAGTGTGATTTTTAATGGGGACTTTGCTGGCTAGTGCTTCTTCTCTGAAACAGTGATGAGTAGGGCATGGGTAGTAAGAGGGCCAGTTCTGCCTCATCCACCAGCAAAGCTTCTAGTTCAACATCTGCTTACAAACGGTCCTTCATAAGCAGGGATCGAGGGATGAGACTGAGCAGGAACACAACCACTGGGCAATCAGATTTTACTGATGTCATGACGTCTCTTAAGTAGAGAAAGCCTCTCAGAATAGGATAACCTCTGCTAATGTGGGTTAAAAGAATGTTTTTTTTTCTTTTTGGTGTAGTCATAAGAGATACATATTTGAATGTTACATCACACACCAAATCTAAAAATACTTTCAATAGGACTGTTTGCAAAATAGTAATAAATAATTATAAAGAAATTAGTCATTTTGGAGGGCTACCAAAACCCAACTGTCCTCCTAGTGATTAGCTTCAAGGTATTACAGTAACTATGCATTCAAACTAAGAGAACACACATGATAATCCTGTTGTCCTAGCTAGCTTTATGTCAGTCTGACACAAGCTCCAGGGAACCTCAACTGAGAAAATGTCTCCCTAAGATCCAGCTGTAAGACATTTTCTTACTTAGTGACTGATGGCGAAGGGCCCAACCCATTATGGGTGGTGCCATCCCTGGGCTGGTGGTCCTGGGTTCTTTAAGGAAGTAGGCTAAACAAGCCACAATGAGCAAGCCAGTAAGCAGCATCCTTTCATGGCTTCTGCATCAGCTCCTGACTCCAAGGTTCCTGCCTTGTTTGAGTTCCTGCCCTGGCTTCCTTCAATGATGGACTTACAACACAGAAATGTAAGTCAAATAAATTCTTCAACTCGCTCTTTGGTCATAGTGTTTCATCAAAGCAATAGTGACCCTAACACCTGTCAAGAAAATAAATGTGTGGGTGGTGTGTATGGGGGCAGTGGTGTGTGTGTGTGTGTGTGTGTGTGTGTGTGTGTGTGTGTGTGTGTGTGGTGTGTGTATGTGTGTATGTGTATGTATTGGAGATGGTGTATGTGTGTGATATATGTATGTATATGTGATATATGGGTGATATGGGGGGTTAGGATGTGTGTGGTGTGTGTGTGGGGGGGGTGCTGTGAGGGGTAGTGTGTGTGTGGTAGGAGGGAGTTGGGGTGGGCAGTAGGGGTATGTGTGATATACATATGGTGTGTGTGTGTATGGTGTGAGGGGTGGTGTTGGGTAGGGGTGGTGTGTGTGTGTGTGTGTGTGTGTGTGTGTGTGTGTGTGTGTCTAATCTGGCAAGGTATAAAATGCATTATGTCCTCAAGAACAACACCAGCCCTTCCTTTAACAATGAAAACATGTAAAGCTGGAAATTTACCTCATTCTTTAGGGAGGGAATTTTTAATTAAAGGAAAACTACAGAGCAAATCTCTCCGTTGTAGCAGTACTTGGCTTACTTTTAATAAAAAGTTTTTGCAACAAAATATCTTATTTTCTCTTCCTAAAAAGAGCCAAATCCATAAACTGAAAAATAGGCCAGAAGCTCTGGCTAGCTACTTAGGCAGATTGTAAATGGCTGCAAAGGTTCAGGTTTATTAAAATCGTGCTCCCCTCTTTGTTCCGTGTGGAAGGTGTTTTCCTCTTGTATGTGATTTTTTCTTGTTTCCAAGTTCTTTTCATTATGTATCCTTATTTCTCATAAAAGCAAACCTTTGAGATTCAAACTAATCAATCAGAATGTAAGTAGAAAACTCTACAGACTACACCAAAGTTAAGAAATCTAATCATTTCATCAATTTAGCTTAAATCATTTAAGATATTAGTAAACAAATCAGTTTCCTAGGCTTTTGCGTTGTTAATCTTTTGATGCTTTATTCAGTTAGAATGTCTGACTTAATCCTGAGTGGGGAGTGTGTTGGCAAATGGTGGTTTCAATGTTTTCCAAAACCTAAATTGGAATCAGGCTTGGTTTTTCACGTCAAGCTTCCCTGGCAGCTTAGTCAAAAAGGAAAGCGGTCAACTGGGTAGCTCAGTTGGCAGAGAGCTCATCTGGCACCCGCAAAGTCCTGGGTTCAGTTTTCAGCATTGCATAAACGGGTGTCATTGATCACACCTGTTGCCTTAGCGAGTGGCAGGGGAGGAAGGATGCTCAGAAGGTCATACTCGGATGCATAACTGCTTTATAAGGTCAGAGAATGACCTATGATAGCCGTGCTTCCACTTTGGAATGTTTGAGTCTCTTATGTCTACAAACAGGCAGAGTGGAAGAATAAACAGCGAGCAACTGAAGAGCCGTAAACAGACAGCTCAGCATCAAACCGAGTGCTCAAAACTCCCAGCAGAGGTGCTGCAGCAGCCTGAGAGAGTCACCAAAGGGCAATACCCTCACATCAGGGCTTAGAAACATATTGCAGAAAATCAGCTGGAAGCATCCCTCTGGAATTCCAATCTACAGTCCCAAGGTGAAGCAGAGGGTCCCCTCAGATGGGGTTTCCAAGCGAAAGAGCAAATAGCAGCAGGTAGAAATGACATCATAAATTGGGGCCATACTCATCCAGCAGAAATGACTTATTGAAGCAGTCACACTGGAGTTCCAAGTTCAGAGCTCCCACCTTCTCCTTCCCTAGGCAGGCATTTTCATACTGTGGGATAAACAATAGTAACCTCTGTTAGAAATGCTTCCTCTTCCAGCTGCTCTCAAAGCTATAACGGCTTTACTCTTGAGCTGTTTTACTGTTCTCTGTCCCCCATTACACAGCCATGGGGCCAGCCTGACCCGTGACAGCGTCTTTGAAGGATACTTGAAATGAACATACTTGGGTCTCAAGTGGAGATGGGGACATTTCCTCCCACAGCCAGCTTTTCATTAAACTAAAATAGCACAGGAAAATTTATCAACATAATGTGCATTACAATAGTGAATTGGAAGCAAGCCTGGGATACATGAGAACCTCATTTAAAAACTGTTTATTTCAACAAAAATTCCAGATATATCCCCTTTAGGAATAATACAGAAATTCGATTGACCCAGCCTGGTTTTTCTCATTGTGTTGTTTTCAAAGTTAGCTCGTACTTATGACCTGGGAATGACATGGGAAAGTAGAGGAGGCAGCCACAGAGGAGTGCTGTTTCTAGATCATCTTCAAAGGTGTGGGAGACATCTCTCCACAGTTGCAGGGTAGGGGACAGGGGCAGAAAATGAGAAAAGTTAGGAAAGGAGGGCACTGTATAAGCAGACAGCCACTGTCTTTGCCAAATCTCTGAGTACTCAGTGTCCATATTCAACTCTCCTACTCCCAGGCTTACTGGGTGACATGGATGCATCTTCTCTCTTGTCCAAGACCTCATCTCAATGTGAAATCCACTTCATTGTGTTTATTTCCAAATCCAGTCTTGGGTAACCCTTTTCTCCTTTCCATAAGCATCTAGTCCGGTTCTTTGTTTATCTTGTGTCCAAAATTAGGAACAACTCGTCTTCCTCCCACACTCCCAGTCAGTATCTGCAGAGAAAGAGGGGGAAACAACTCAGACCTTCTCACTAAGTAAAGAGGAAGATCGGGAATAATCAATCTTGTTAGTTCACAGCAAATAAATAAATCTGGAAAGCAAATATAAGAATGCCTTCTCCATCGTGTGTCTAAAGAGGTTTCTTAGTCGATCAACTCAGCAGCCTTGGCATTTCTTTCTTGGTGAATTTATTCCATCCATTCGCCTCCAGATTGTGGGATATTCCATACATCTGTTTAGACTCTGCTCCTTTGGACAGGATTGTATTGTATCCAGCGATAGTGAAAGAAAAGGGGTCATCCCAGAAAGTACAGGCATGTGGCCTTCCTGTTGCTTTGCATTCAGTGACTCAAGATCACTTTAAGTGCAGCCCAAGTCAGACAAACCAGAGACATATTTGACAGTTCTATTTCCTGGAAATTTTACCAGGCTTCCAGGAAATGGGCTCCAAAATGATTTTATGAGTAAGTAACTACATAAGCCTAGAAATTGTACCTCTTAGCTATTGAATCCACTGTCTTAATTCCTCTCCTTCTACCAAATGCTCAGTAGCCTCGGGGGGAAAAAAGAAAATGCATCACCTTTAATCTAATCTTCGCCACCAACCACTCCATCACTGTCAGTGGGAGACTTAGGGAACTGGGGAAAGGAGGATGCTAAAAGCATCTCGGGACAGCACTTGATCTCTGAAGTTGTGCTTTAGAAGCATCTGTTCTTACACTCACACACCTACGGATAACTGAACAGCTGGCTTTCTTCAGTCGCGGTATTCCATATTGCAATGTTCTCAGCCAAGTTACCTGCGGGAGGGGTAAGATGCAGGGAGGGGGAGCCTGTGTTAGCCTAGCCCTTGTACCTTACCCATGGTCTGGTTGGCTCTGACGTGAATGTTAATCTATTATAATACATATTTGAAAGTGAAATGATTTATATATGTATATATATACATATACAAATTTTAAATTATTTCACATATGTCGCAGTTGGTAGGCTTTGTACTTCATCAGTATACCAAGCACAGTTGGGTCAGCTGTTCTACTCCAATGCCTTGAAACGCCTTAGCTTTCTATTGTGTGGTGATTAAAATCTTCAAATTTTGCCCTGTCATCTCTTGCACAAAGTTAACTACATATTTTAGGTTTATTACCTGTAGTTCCTCCATGCTTTAACATTACCACTGTGGAATGGACACACGAGTCATAAAACATGATAGAAAGCTAATTGTTTATCAGGTTTTAATTCTTTCACTGATTTGTGTATGTAATTGACAGTGGAAGTGTAAAACCCAATGTGAAACTCCACGACTTCAGAATAGCTATTTTAAGTGCATGTTTTCTCTCGTGTGTGGTTACTAGATTCTGGATAGCTACATAGATAGATGTGTCAATGACATGAAAGAAGAAGTAAAATTATTTAGGGGAACAAGTGGGAGGAGCAGGGGACAAAGGGGAAGGTAGCATGGGCAATGTGCTCAACATACATTATATACACTTGCATAAAGTGGCCTTATAGAGCCTAGTATAATAATATAATAACATAGTAAATAAATAATAAATGGAGACCAGCCATATAATACATAGAAGTTTTTGACTGATTAAAAAAATGAAGGATAAACCCAGAAATCTTAAGTGTGAAACAAAAGGTTCAAGTCGGTTGCAAAAAAAAAAAAAAAAAAAGATTTATAAAAGATGAAATAGATCTCAGAAAAGAAAAGATGTAATACTGACCAACAAGAAAAATAAAAAATGTGGAACATGTGCTAGCTGTTAAAATATTTGTGATGTAGGATGTAGAATGGGGGATTGTGAGAGAGACCATACATGAGCTCTCTGTGAGCATTGTAGTGTCTCTGTAAATCTAAACTGCTTCTTACCTATGAACACAATAGAGAAAAAGACTCATTGAGAAGTGTAGAGACCCTGGCTGTCTTCTGCAGAATCCTGAGTGTAGTTATAAGAGGCTCCTCGCTGATTCCTTTTATTTACTAAGTATCCATTGATATCACAGGGTCTGCCTTGGTGTTAAAGAAGGGACGGTGTGTTTGGGTGGATTATCTAATCTCTCTAAGTCTCAACTGTGTCTGTCACATTAACAAATGCAAAACTACTGACTAATAAGGGTCTGAGGGTATTTTGAGCTTGATGTCATAACAAAAGCGAAATCTTCAAGGCAAAGAATAATGAGACTTTCCAGTGGAGATGTGGGCAGTCATTTAGTGTCTATGCTTCCAACCTGGAACACTGCTCCCCCCCAAAAAAAAGACTAGTTAGAAATTGAAAGTCTAATGAAGGTAGTGTCTCTTCTTAATCTTGCTACATTAATATGTATGTACACTCATATGTGATTATAGTGCATATATGCTCATGCATTAGCTGTATAGAAATATACATTGTAATATATTGATAGCTATATATAATTGATAATTCTGTTTCTATGGACTAGTTTTTTTTTCATATCTTTAATGGTTGAAAAAAAATCTTGCTATACTTTTGTAACAAAAGCTAAAACCTCAGAAGAAATGAGACTGGTTAGTGTAACTTGTGAAGGAATAGAGTGCAGAAACATTTACCAGTCTCCATTATCTACAGATTCCTGTTTACTGCACCTGCTGTTTACAGGTGGAAAATCTCAAATCTCCATTTCCTGGGGCTGACAAGAATTCTGGTGATGTATTATCAAAAGTGACAAAGGGGACATCTGTATGCTTTGCGATGGCGTCAGTGTGAAGTTTATGACATCATAACTAGCATTTTTTCCTACATTTGGATTATTTTCTGTGACTCATGCAGACACTTCGGTCTCCATGTTTTCTTTTTACTATATAAACATTTACCTATGGATAGCAAAGGCATTAACATCTTAGCAAATTTTCATATAAAATTTTGAACAAATAACCAGATATTGCCATCCATATACCAGACAGGAGGCAAGCATGCTGTTGCCTGGGTCTCGGCACTGTCCTCCTGGGTTGATACAGAGCTCGGTTACCTGCCATCAACACAGGAAAATGGGTTTGTTTCCCATCCCACCATCTCTACTGCATTTTATTAACAAAATAGCTCTTAAACCTATAGTTTTATGCATGCATTTCTAAGAATGATAAAAATTTGTTTACTTAAGGTATTCTAAAGGGATTTCACTTTGGTGAAATTTCATAGATTTAGAGAATATTTATTGAAAACTGTTGCTGGAGATTTTCAAATACACATTTTTGAACAAACAGTTTCTAAATTAAAAATAAATTATGGAGTCATATATTACATAATAACCAATATGAATCAAACCCTGTCCAGCACTCTGGTAATAGTTATAAAATATTTTCTCAGTATTTCTATAAATACCTGCTAACATGGGTTCTATCACTGTCAGTTTGCAGATAAAAGATTCAGAGAACTTGAGTCAGAGAGGAAGTAGTTAGTTCTCAACCCTGTTAAAAACCAATAAACCATTTTCATATGCAATTATCCATTATACACCTAAATTAACATGTAGATTAATCTACATATTGATATATATGTACAAAAATTTTAAAAATGACAATTAGGGTAGTCATCAATCTGATTACAGGGGAAGGCCAGTTCAGGGACCCTTCCACTATTGCTTGGAGTCTTAGCTGGGGCCATCCTTGTGGGTTCTGGGAATTTCCCTGGTACCAGGTTTCACACTAACCCCATAATGGCCCCCTCTATCAAGATTATCAAGATATCTTTCCCTGCTTTCCCTCTCTGTCCCTTCCCCAACTCAACCATCCTGTTCCTTCATGCTCCCCTGCCACCTCCACTTATCGCCCCTCCCCCATGCAAAATCCCAATTCGCTCAGGATATCTTATCTATTTCCTGTTCCTAGGAAGATCCATGCATGTCTGTCTTAGGGTCATAGAACCTTCATTCAGTAACTGATGGAAGCAGATGCAGAGATCCACAGCTAAGCACTGGGCAGAGCTCCTGGAGTCCAGTCAAAAAGAGGGAGGAGGGATTGTATGAGCAAAGGGGCAAGATTATGATGGGGAAACCCACAGAGACAGCTGACCCCAGCTAGTTGGAGCTCACAGTGGGACCAGGATTTATCCCTAGTGCATGAACTGGCTTTTGGGAGCCCATTCCCTATAAAGGGGTGCCGTGCTCAGCCTGGATACAGAGGAGAAAGGGTTGGTCCTGCCTCAACTTAATATGCCAGACTTTGTTGACTCCATGGGAGTTTCCTTACACTCTTTATGTTATATATAAAATTGTCACTTTATTAGTGGCAAAATACTGCTGTGATTTGTTGTCTATGTGTAAAATTGGGGATGGAATAAATTGAAATAGTTTCATTTTGTTTTCAAATGCAAGTTCAGGGATGTCTAGAACTCTCTTATAAACCCCAAGTTAAAGATTCCACCACCAGAGGGGATGAACGATGAGAGTCAGGGAACGTGGTGGGATTAAACCTGCTACCTGATTTAATGAGCCTTAGGGAAAGTGATGCACAGCAAGTGACTAGCTGATTCTCAAAGAATGCTTAATCAGAGACAGAGAAGCATGGGAGAGTCTACAAAATAGAGTCAGAAAAAATCTGGTAGCACAGCTTTGGGTAATATTGGGTAGCTTTTGTCAACAAAAGGAGATGGAGGAAATGTGGACATTAGTAACAGACTAGAACCTACAGGCTGATCTCAAATCAGAGGGATTTTCTTCTGATCAAATTTGATTTCATGGTTTCTTCTGTATACTGAGTGCTAAGTATATTGTGTATACTATGTATATATTGGGTGTTATGGTTTGGCTATGAGGCATGTCACAGGGAAAGCCTATGGCAGATGAGGACATGGTCTCTAGCCAGTGGCTTTATTGAAAAACAATTGGATTATGGGAACACTGGTGTCATCAGACTATTAGTGCATTCATAGCTGAAGGGGCTGTTCTTAATAGAACATGGGGCCTGGTTGGAAGACTACTCAATGGAGTCAAGCCTTTAGAACATAGATCTTGCCCTTCCCCTCTCCTTTCTCCTCCCCTCTCCTTCCCCCTTCCCCTCTCCTTCCCTTCTTCTCCTCCTCCCTTCCCCTCTCCATTCCCCTCCTCTCTCCTCCCCCTTCCCCTCTCTTCCCCCTTCCCCTCTCCTCCCCCCTCTCCTCTCCTCCCCACCCTCTCTCCTATGCTCACTCTTCCTATATTCTCTCTGCCTCTGCTTCCTAGCTACTCTTAACTGAGTACCTCTGTTCCACATCCTCCACAGAGTGATGCTCAGCTTCACCTCAGGCCGAAAGCAATGGGGCCCACCACGAACTGGAATCAGGAAGCCAACAAAGTTTATCACCTCTCTCTGTAGTTTCTCTTAGGTGTTTTGTAACAAAGAACAGAACCTTTCACAGTGTGTAAAGTACCTGCCTGTAACTGTGACACTGTTTCATACTCTGACCACTTTCTGAATGTCCATGGCAATGAAATTAGTTTGTTGCTCAGCTGAGGAATTTCTAGGATGTGGATATGTTGTCAAAGAAAATTTTGCAAATTTTAAAAGTGGAAGTACCTAAACCAAGATCGTTACGGCATGTTTGACTCTGCTGTCTTGGCTATAGGCAATAGACTGGAACAGGACAGAATTTTGCCATTTGTTACTTAGTGGATCATACTTTTCTCACATCTCACATGGTACCTTGGGTACCATGGCTGGAAGGGGTCAATAGAGACTCCTCATTGATAATTCAATGGATATCTCTTTATAAGTTGGTCAGGCTTACAGTCAGTTTCCAACATCATGTGCCCCTTAGAGCAGTAGCCAGCGGTCACTGACCTGTTCACATTTATTTTCAGTGAGTGTCATAACTCGACAGATCGAATCAAAGTCCGAGTATGGGATGAAGACGATGACATAAAATCCAGAGTTAAGCAGCACTTCAAGAAGGAGTCAGATGATTTTCTGGGACAGACAATTGTGGAAGTCAGGACTCTCAGTGGCGAGATGGATGTCTGGTACAACTTAGGTGATTATTTTTATACCTACTTGAAAATGAGTTAAAATTCAAGAGTTTCTGTGACATAGATTATATTCACCTATAATTAAAATTGAATGCCTTTGCAGATCATTCTGTTGACCTCTTAGTTGGGTTAGTTTCATTAGCAATGAAGGGAAATTATTGATTAAAATTTTATATTATTGAAAGACATTGTTAAATCGAAGATGAAAATAAAAAAACTCAAAGAATCAACTGAATGTCTTTTTAGAGAAGAGTTTATATCACTCTTGATTTTAGATGTATAATATACATCTTCAAAGACATTTGTCTAATGTTTGGGAAATCTGAGACTGCTCTTTTATTTATTCTGTTTACTAATGAAAAATTAGCAATAAAAATATAGTTGGAGGGCTAGAGAAATGGGTCATCAATTAACAGCATTTTCTGCTCTTTCAAAGGACCCAGGTTTAGTTCCCAGAACTTATGTCAAGTGGCTCACAACTACCTGTAACTCTAGCTTGAGGGATGCAATGCCTTCTTCTGACCTCCATAGACAACCACAAATGCATGGCATGAATTCACAAAGACACCCATATGTACATAAATTAACTAATTAAAAAGAAAGGTAGTTTTTTTGTGTAGTTGTGATTCCTTTAAATGGTGATGAAAAAGTAAGCTTTCATTAGCGAAGACAAGAAGAATTGATGTGGCTTTAGTATGGGGTCCAACTGTGAAGACATCAATAATAAGTTTGGCTGGCATGACACTTAAATGAACTTTTAGTATGGAAACAGGAGTAAAACAACTTTGAATTTGGCTTTTACTTGAATAAAAAATAATGGACTCTTTATAATAGTACAAATTTACAGTTATCTCAGTTTCCATAAAAGATGCCATTCAAATATTTCTTAATGACAGCCTAGGAAATGGTAAATTAAATTTTTGAGTATTGGCTGGTCATGAACCCAACCGAAGCTGACACAGCCCCAAGGCTGCAAAGATTTACTGCTTAGGTTCACAATGCACTTTATCAATGTACAGAATGTTGGCTTAAAAAAAAACCCTACAAACTTATTAATATAATAGTTTTCAAAATAAACTCTCATTGAGTTAATAAAACTCTAAATTATGTAACAACTTAAAGAAACAGGAAATGTAACTTAATATAAACACAAATGATTTGGCTACACTGAGAACTCATTAACAAAAATAGTTAAAGAATCTTAATTAAAAAACGTTGGTACTTCTCCTTATTGGAATCTAAGCTTGAAACTAAGTTAAAACTCCCACATCTTGTTTAAATTATTAAGTAACTTTACATATGAAACCAAGATGTTAAAGGAAGAAAACTTCAGTTCCTATGCAATACTCAAAAATCATATTTTAATTAGAAACTAGCTTTTACATGATTTTTTTTCTGTAATAAATTACCATCCTCTTGAACTAAAGCATAGAGTTATATGTCAGAACAGAAGTTCTTGTATCTTATTGTTTGGATGATATATACCTGGTTATAACCAGTTTGCTAGGGAGCTTAGCTGTGAAGCTTGGTTGAATGGCTGCCCATCTGTGATGTGAAGCCACGTTTTAAACTGTGATACTGTGTAGAAAACCTTTTCTTCAGCACCTTCCACTGCCTGGGGGGTACTTATGTCCCCTCACTTCCTTGTCCTTTGCTTTCTAGGAGGGAAAGAAGAAGGGAGAAAGGCAGGAAAGGAGAGACATGAAGAGATAGAAATGGAATTCATTTGCATTTCTTAAGCTTTTTAAAAATCCCTCAGTATGACCAACCCTTACAAATAATTCACCTGTTCTTCCTGTGAACTGCATCCTTTCTCATCACTTGGAATTCACCCTAGAGCATAAAGCAGTGCTTGCTCAAGCAGAGTCAATGGCTCCTGGATTTGAGGGATAGCTTAAGTTCCAAGCTTCCCAGGAGCTCTGGAAGGGGTGGCTGGCTTTCACTTACTGCTAACTGAAAACACCATAGATGTTAAGAGTAAAAGAATTCCTGACCAAGTCTGCTGGGCCAAGATTGTAATTCTATTTCCTCGGAAGGCAGAGGCAGGAGGGTCACCAGGCCAAGGCTTGCCTGGATAATTTAGCAAGGACCTGTCTCAAATTAAAAAGCGAGAAATTGGCTGGAGATATAGCTTAGTGGTAGAGCTCTTCCCTTGCAAGTATGAGACCTTGAGTTTAATCCTTGGTTGAACAAAACAGCAGGAATGGGTGTGGTGTCCTAGCAAGTGGGCAAAACTCTGATGATTCTGTACCGCTAAAGAAAGAACTTTTCACGACTCATTCCTGCTAGACAGCAAAGATGAGAAAATCAAGAGGCATCCCACACAGAAAAGGCAAGCTTCTTAATCTAATGTGGCTAAAAACACAGATATGTTTAGGAAAAGGGTCAATTAAAGAGGTTTTCAGCACTAACCTCCTATTGTTTTATTTAGTTCCTATTTTTTCTTATAAATGGTGACCTTCCTTCCATGTATTTCCTCTGTGGAATGGGTGTCAATTTCACATCCTCAATCTACATTCATACTCTAGGAATTCTGTGACTGTAAATTGCTCTCAAAGCTCTGATAGGTGTGTACTGCTCCTCCTGACTCAAATCCACTTATTGAATAAAATTGATTATATTTTGATTCCATTCAAATAATTAATACTACATTTACAAATAAACACAGGCTGTAGACAGACTCTATGAAAGCTGCTTTCATCTTCTTAGCCAGAATTTGGTTCATTTTTGAAGTGCAGAAAGAGCAAGAGGATGCCAAAGAGGAGTTTTCAGATGAGACAGTTTCCTCGTGAAATTTTATGCTCCGATTATCTTGCTTGTAATTGCCACACGATGAATTGAATTTTACTGTGTAAGGGCAGGGGATCCTTTGATCTTCTGTCTGAACTCTCTACAGGCAGTTTAACAATTACAGCAGCACATCAGGCAGGCATTGTCTATGGGGGTCATGGTTACTTAGTCACTTATGATATAGAAAAAAATGAGGTGTTCCTAGGTAAGCTTCTTGTGTGTGTGTGTGTGTGTGTGTGTGTGTGTGTGTGTGTGTGTGTCTGTCTGTGTGCGCGTGCACGCATAAACATATGTATTGTCTGTGCATGTGTATATGCATATGTGTGGCTAATTTTGATTTTATTAATTAAATTTGTTTTTAAAGAGCCACTATTTTTATTTTATGTGTATGAGTGTATCATCTGCATATGTATACATAGCATGTACATGCCTGGTAACCCTGGAGGCAAGAAGAGGGCATTGAAACTCCCGAAACCAGAGTTAAAGACGGTTGTGAGCTGCCATGTGGGCCCTGGGATTAAACCCAGATCCTCTGCAAGAACAGCAAGTGGCCTGAACCATTGAACCATCTCTCCAGCCCATGCATTTGTTTTGAAACAATTTTACACGTGTATAAAACATATGGACCACTTTCACCCACCAGCTTTTCACCCCTAGCAATACTCATTCCCCCACATAAATCCCTCTTTCATGTGCATGTCTATTCGTTCTGTTTTGTGACCCACCGAGATTAAAAGAGCCAGCCCTTGTGCCCAGGTGGGGGTGGCTCTCCAGTGAACATAAAACTAGAGACAGTGGTTCCCCTCTCCCCCCGAATCTCTCAATAGCCAATCCTTTAGAGATAAAAGGTAGGGCCCCATTAGCCCCTCTCCCTTCTTGACTGATTGCTGATATGGCCAGTCTTAGGTAGGCCCAGTGCAGGTATCTATGGTTGTGGCGAGTTAGTACATTAGGGAACTTGAATTACTTGAATTAGAATTATGTTCTGGTTAAAATAACTGACCAAGGACATTTTTGCTTTCCCTCAGAGAAACGGACAGATAAGTCAGCTGTGTCTGGAGCCATCCGACTGAAAATCAACGTGGAAATAAAGGGAGAGGAGAAGGTGGCACCATACCACATACAATATACCTGTTTACATGAGGTAACTAGCAAAACAAATTTTATTAAAAGTGAAACATGGAGCAGGGTGGGGGGGGGTGCTTGTTATGAATTGCAGAACAAACCCTGGGTTTTGAAAAGTCATGGAATTAGTTTTGTGGAGTTCAGACTGCCTGTGGTAGCCGGAGTTGTGCTGAGCCTGTGGTAGCTAGGGCTGTGCTGACTGAGCCTGTGGTACCTGGGGCTGTGCTGGGCCTGTGGTTAGCAGGAGCTGTGCTGACTGAACCTGTGGAAGCAGGTAGTGAGCTGGCCCTTTAGGGGGATTTCAGAATGAGCACTTCAGGGTGGTAGACATAGAACCCGACTCACCAGTTCCTGTCTGGTCCTTGGTGTACACACACTGACCAGTGCCCTGGGCCACCACAAGCTCTGGAGAGGTAAGAAGTGTCACTGAAGACCTTCTTAGGTGAAAATGATACCTTTTCAAATATCCAAAAGAATGAGATGAAGCTGAGGACCGTTCCTTGCCCTGTGCTCTGGGGGAGGAGGAGAGAACACTTTCCCAAGAGGGAAAGGCATCAGCAAGATGTCTGTGCTGGTTCCGCTCTGGTCACTGGACAAAACACCCAACAAAAAGCAATTGAGGACAGAAAAGGTTTATTTGGGCTCACAGTTCCACACTGTAATCCATCCCGGGAAGTCCTGGAGGCAGGACCTGAAGCAGTGGCTCACATCAGTCAAGAGCAGAGAGAGAGCAAAGGCCTGCTTCTGCTCAGTGCTCGCTCTCCTTGGCGTTCAGCCCATGGCCCAGCCTGGGAAGTGGTGCTGCCAGTTTCCACAGTCCCCCACGTACAGTCTCAGACTCCAACCTGACCTATGCAGCCTCTCACCGAGCCTCTCTTCCCAGGCGACTCTACAGTATGTCAAAGTGACACTAAGCTAACCATCCCAATGCCATTGCTTTTTATGCATTAATTTTCCTAAATACATTTATGAAAATCCCTGTGTCCAAACACTTGACACTGTAAAGATTTGCATGCCATTTTTACCAAAGAATAAGGAATGGTGTTTCAGTTGTTCACAGAGTAAGCAGATACAGGATTTATGGTTACTTTTATGACCAATATGCTGGTGGTATTATGTCAATAAAGAGCATTCTGGTTTCTGACTAATAAAAAGCAACAATCAACTCAGGATCTCTGGCCTTGGAAACCTAGCAGAGAAGATGTGTGCTTTAGACTGTGCTTTCTAGAGTTTTTTAATTTGAAAGGAAAGGCTCAGTGGGTAAAGATGCTTGCTACCAAGTGTTACCACCCAACTTCCACATATGGGATCCACACAATGTAAAGAGAAAACCAGCTCTCACAAGCTATCCATGACCTCCATGTGTGTTCTACAGACACTGCCCTCCCGCCAAACGTAAATTTAAAAAGATAGAGAAATGTCTATAGCCAATAAAAAGGTTCTTCTAGGCTACAGCATCTATACTTGTTAGACACAAAAGGGAATTCAATGGGGTGAGTTCTTTAATTACAAAATTTCCAAACATTTATCTTTAATCTCAACTCTTTTCCTGGCCCTTACCGTTCTGTTTCTGAAGCCTCATAGTATTATGTGATGATCTTCTGTATGATCATGGTTAACAACCCATTATCCAACCAGGACACTGTAATTTACTCAGAGTTCATGAATGTAAAAATATATTATCTTATGTAGAAACATTTACATATGAACATGCTTGCTTCCTCCTGGAAATGGCTGGGTGAACAAACAAATTAATTATTGATTCTGCAGACTCCCAGACAGAAGCAAAGGCAGATTTCCTATAATAAATTCAGTTTAATATAAGCTAAGATGCTCCCGTTGCATTCAGAAGCTGGTGACATAAATGTGATAACAATATAGGGATATTCTACAGAAAAACATAGTTAAATATTCCTAGTCTGTCCTGAAGAATCCCTGAACTGTAAATTGCTTGCTTTCAGAACCTGTTCCATTACTTGACTGAAGTGAAGTCTAATGGCCGTGTAAAAATACCAGAGGTGAAAGGTGATGAAGCCTGGAAGGTCTTCTTTGATGATGCTTCTCAAGAAATAGTGGATGAATTCGCCATACGTTATGGGGTTGAGTCCATTTATCAAGCTATGACGTAAGTGAAGTGGGACACTGGAGTGGTCACAAATCTCCGTTAAAATTCATGGGAAAGAAAGAGGGGCCTTCACTTTGATTCTTTACTTTTTTACATTTATTTATTTACTGTGTGTGTATGTGTATGTACTTGCCATGGCATGTCTGTAGAGGTCAAGGAACAAATTGCAGGAGTCTGTTCTCTCCTGGCACTGTGTGGGGTTCTGGGACTCAAACTCAGAATGTCAAGCTTGTTGAAAAACACTCTTACCTGACAGCCATTTTGCCGGCCCTCATCTCAATTCTTCTAGCCCAAATGCAACTAGTCAAAGAGAGCATCTCTTTACATTGTGCATATGCTGCCACGTGCAGCAGTAAGATAGTAAGTCTCAGAGAATTCACCATCACCATCCTCCCACCTCTGTTCCATTTTGGAAACGGAAAGCCTTCACTAGCATCATTGGCATAGGAGATTTAGAAATGCCCACCTGAGACCCATTGATGAGATATGATATTCTGAGAGCAGACCAACACCCTGTAACATGAACATCTTTTGGTGTCTAAGGAAAGTAAAGCCTTGGCACACCCAAGATTCCATAGCTGTTAGCGTCTGAAGCACAAGGAGTCATTGTAGTAAGGTAAGTCATTGTAGTCATTAGGTAAGGAACTAGGCTGAGTCCTTCCTTCAATATGTATAGTATTACTGTTATAAATAAAGCAAAGATGTGTGTGGTACTGATAGACCTCGCTGCTACAGTGGCTGGGGTAATGAGTGGGCTTACACAGATATCTGACCCTAAGAGGGGTATCAGCTAGGACTTAGAATTGGGTCACTTATTCTCCATGGTGGATGTTTCATACCTGGTCTATGTTTGTAAGTACATTTAGTCTATCATCTATACACAATGTGTAATAGTAAAGGGTTTATAGGCATATGTTAATGTAAGTGCATGTATTAACAGCAAGGTCATATTTTCATGTGCAGTGAATGGATGATGCATGAGATAAGCAATTAATTCTATTCATAGAAATGATAGGTTTTGTCCTAATTTCATCTCTGTTGCTGTGATAAAAAATGCCCTTGATTAAAAGCAGCTTAGGGGAGTAAGGGTTTAGTGTAGCTCAAAAATTCAGATTACAGACCTACAAGGAAATCAAGGCAGCAAGAGTGTGAGAAGACTCCTCAAACCCACAGTTAAGAGCAGAGAGAAAAAGAATGCATGTGTACTCTTTTTCTTGTGCTCAGCTCAATCTCTCTTGTCTTACACAATTCAGGAGCCCCTGCCTAGGGCATGGTGCCACTCACAGTGGACTGGGTCTTCTCACATCAGTTATATTAATTAAGACAGTTTTCCACAGACCAACCCAATGTCTACAAACCTTTACTGGGACTCTTTTTCAGGTGATTCTAGGTTGCCTTACATTAACAAAACTATCATAAGTAATTTACAGCAAAATCAGCGCTCTTCTCCAAACTATAGCAGTCATGGCATTTACTCACCAGCCATGGTTCCAGAACAGAATTATGTAAGAATGAATTCATGTTTAAAGTACTAAAACAAAGGGTCTGAGGAGATGGCCTCATGGCTAAAGTGTTTGCTGTACAAGCATAGGCACCTGATTTCAAATCCCCAGTACCCACATTAAGAGCTGGGCATAGCAGCGTGTGCCTGTCACCCTAGTGAAGGAAAAGAGGAGATGAGGATCCCTGGGACTCAGTGGTCAGCCACTAGAGTCAGCTTGAGAGTTCTGGCTTACTGAGAAACCCTGTCTCAAAAAATAAAGTGGAGAGGGATTGAAGAACACACTAGATGTTGAACTCTGGCCTCTACATGTGTGGGCACTGACACCTGCATATGTTTTCGTGAACACACACTTTGGTAGATGGTGTTTCTTTTCAATTTATATAATGTCCTGGTGCTGAATAATAATGATCACACTTTTAGACATACAAGGGATCTTAGAGGTCACAAACTAGAGACTTCCTGCACAATCTAGAAACTCAGTTTTAATCTCTCTGACTAATGGCCACCCACTTCTCCTGCCCACATCTTGCAGCAGGGACTCACTGTCAGGGCAATCTATTTTCCACTCCAGCAGCTGTAAGGGAATCAGTGACTTTGATGTCTGTTTTATCCCATGCCAAGTGCTATGTAACTTATCAGAACACATAATATAAAATTGAGCACAATTGACATGCAACTATGATTAACAATGTAAATGAGCTGTTCAATGTGGAAACACTCCCAAGCAAAGGAAAGAATCTAGTGCAGTTATAGCAAAAGATCTCTGGGTGCTGACACCAGAGTCCTTCTCTCCTATTTTCTGTATTCTGGGAAAAATGACTAAAATACTGGTCAACACCAGGTAGCTGAAAGAGGAAAACCAGCATGTCTCATAGCCTTCAGTATATTTTCTCACCTCTCAAGCTCAACAATATGAAGTTAACAAACTCTGGATTCCTATCTGATAAGTGACCTGCAGATCAAGGGATGTTTTCCTATGTGCACTCCACTTTAGCAAGCTCCTGTTGACACCAGATAGTGGTCTGAAGCTAGGATTGGCAACTGCTTTTTTTCTGTGATGCTCAGACAGTAAGTGGGGCGGGATCTGCTGTCTCCCTGTCTCGCTCAATCCTGCAGTCCTAGTATGATAGTTGATGATCAAGCAAACACTCAGATATGGCTAGTTCAGCTGAGACATCTCCACTCCTCCGGCCTACATCTTGCAGCAGGGACTCGATGTCAGGGAAATCTGTAAGGGATTTAAAGATTTGGGGGTTATTGTTCAGTTTTAATTTCTGTGTATATGTGTGTATCTCAGGGAGTTTTTATGTACCATGTGGGTGCAGGAGCCCACAGAAGCCAGAAGAGGGTATCAGATCCCTTGGAACTGGAATTATAGATAGTTGTGAACTACCATGTGGGTGCTGGAAACTAAACCCAGGTCCTCTGCAAGAGCAGTGAGTGCTCTTAACTACGGAGCATCTCTCCTAGCTCCTGCCGAAATCTTTTCTGTTCAGACTTGACTTGAGGGCTACAAACTATGGCAACTTGCTGGAGTCAGTTCTCTCCTTCCACCATTTGGGTCTTGGGGTCGAACTTAGGTTATTGAGTTTGTTGGCAGGTACCTTTACCCACTGAGCCATTTTTCCAGATACATATGTGTTTTCCCCACTTTTTCCATTAACATTGTCCAGGACAAATTTTGTTTTAATAATACAAAATTTGCCATTACCTTGTAATAAGAACAAAAAAAAATCTATTTAGAATCTAATAATCCTTAAATTACAGTCTCTTCATTTACTCATATTAGCAATCTGTGATTGGTGCTAGAAATGAATTGCTTTTATAGACTGATAATCATCTCTAATTGTGTGTCAATATGTCAGCACAGTCTAAAAAAACTACAATTATATTTAAGGAATATAATGCAGAGAGCAGCTTGGAGGTGACTTGGGTTCTAAATAAATTGGTACAGATTGAAATCTTGACAAGTCATTGTTTTTCCTTCACTGTGTTGGAAGTTCTGGGTTCAGGCTAGAAACTGAATACATGCTTGCAATAGAAGGAACCAGAAGTAGAGGTTTCTATCAACATAATTTTTGAATCTCATTTTCTCCTGGACTATCTCTGGATGCCAGAGGTTTTCAATTGCCAAAAGCAAATAAAGGAGAAAAGATGAATTTAATTAAATTGGTGTATGTGACTCCTTCCCTGTGTAAGTTGTACTGAAATTTTTTGTTGCATACCACCCTGATCCCTTATAACAATTTGAAAATAAACTTCCAGATACTGACACTTATTGGCAGGGGTTGAAAATGCTTTTCAGGGGTAGTTTAGCCATGCTTCCAAAATGCTATTTCTGTAACTGAAATGTAAGTTAATTTCCAATTGATTGTTGGCAAAATAAAATAAAATATCTACTGGGAAAGGGCAGTTTATGTATGCAAACATCATAGTTACATGTATGAAATAGTTAACCAGTATTTCTCTATTGTTTTGAAACCTTTGCTTTAAGGCACAAAAATAAATGCATAAATAACATATCAGAAGGGGAGTAGTTTGTGAGCATTCCCCATATCCACAAGAACAGTATAGCTGGAGAAATAAGTTATTGGTCTTTTTATGTCCCCAAACTTATTTGTAAAGACCACCAATGTTGGGCTGGAGAGATGGCTCAGAGGTTAAGAGCACTGACGGTTCTTTCAGAGGTCCTGAGTTGAATTCCCAGCACCCACATGGTGGCTCACAACCATCTGTAATGAGATCTGGTGCCCTCTTCTGTGTACATAATAAATAAATAAATCTTAAAAAAAAAAGACTGCCAATGTCACACCTTGTCTTCCTACCATATAGAAGGTTTTCCCAAATAGGAATTCCCAAGACCGAAACTGACTGGTTATCACTTTAGCTTTTGAAAGCTGCTGGTTAGAGGGCTAGTCAGTCTTTTGATGTCAGGTTCCCTTCCACACTGGTTACTATACAAAGGTGTTTATAGAGTTCCTGCTTTATCAGGTAAGAACCAAAACCCTCTTTCCATCAAGAAAGAGAAACTCCAATCTGCCACATTAAAAGTTTCCAAGGCACTGTGGTTGTTATCTGTATTTCTTGTGGGCCAGCGCTTCAGAAGGAAACTCCAGGCAGCTGCTTTTTAATGTTAGGTCACCATACAAAGGAATAGACTTCATTATGGTGTTTTCTTAGATCCACATCAACGTCCTTTGCTTTGCTTCACTCCCCTCCCCCACCGCCCTTCCCTATAACACACCCAGACTTTCTGATGCCTTTTCTACTTTCATGTTTATCCTTTGGCCCTCTCTTTCTCCCTCTCCTCTTCATCAAAATCTCTTCCCTCCTTCTGATTGCCCCCATTCTACTTTCATAATACACACACACACACACACACACACACACACACACACACACACACGCATGCATACACACAGATATATAAATGTAAATCAAGAGTCTGTATGTGAGAGAAAATATGGTATTTGTTTTTATAATTCTGGCTTATTTTGCTTAGCATACTGAGTTCCAGTTCCATCCATTTTCCTGCAAATGCCATGATTTCTTGGTTTTGTTTTGTTTTGTTTTTGTTTTTGTTTTTTCAAGATAGGGTTTCTCTGTGTAGGTTTGGTTCCTGTCCTGGATCTCACTCTATAAACCAGGCTGGCCTCGAATTCACAGAGATCTACCAACCTCTGCCTCCCAAGTACTGGGATTTCATTTTTTTACATCTAATAAAATTCTATTATGTATGAAAAATAACATATCAGAGCATAAACCAACAAACCAAGCAAGCAAATGAAATACATAGAAATATTAGTTTTAAGTTTATATAAGAATTCTGTCCTCTTAATATTTAAAATTTACAAAGTTAGGGTCTGGACAGATGGCTCAAAATGTTAAGAGCACTGGCTGCTCTTCTAGAGATCCTGGCTGCTCTTCCAGAGTTCCTGGGTTCGGTTTACAGAACCCATATTGTTGCTCACAGATGTCTATAACTCTAGTTCTAAGGGATCCACTACCCTCTTTTGGCCTCCCCGAGATTATTGTACATAATACATGCAAGCAAAACACCCACACATGTAAAATAAGTCTTTTTTTTTAGAAAGTTTAAAAATCACAAAGTTGGGACACCATGCTTTCAGGAAGCAGCAGATTCCATCTGTGCAGTTTACACACTTACAAGTTTGGAAGAGGGCAAAATGGCTTGATTCTTCTGAATCTTCCTAGCAGTTTCTTGTTATACTTAAAGACTGTGTACTTAGCCAAATCCCTCTATTACTTCATTATCTTCCTCCTAATGGAGACTGATTGGTTTCTCGTAGGCACATTCATGCTTCTTTTGAGGACAGACTTGGAGATGGATAATGGAGGGGAGGCGTGTATTAGTCAGAGTCTGAGTGTGTCATTAGATTTCTCTCCTGAGCAGTTCTCAGAATATAGAGGAAGTAGATTCCATTCTGCTGGTAAATAACCCAAGCTTTAAGACTCAGCTTCCCAGACCTCTATACTGTATCCTGCTGACTGTAAACACACTCCCCTTTACCACAGGCTACTTCCTACCAGGGGCAGTTTGTCAGTCCCATCTGTTAAATAAAACTGTGCCCATGCCCTTTGCTCTAGAGCTTTAATGGGAATAGAGATTGTAGCTCGCCTATCAAAATAAGTGAACAATTGAGAACCTGAAGACTCTGTACCCATGTGGCTAGTGCAGCCATCAGGGCACAAGAGAAGGGGCTTTCTAGCTTACTGCAGTAAGAACAGAGGTCTGCTCCCTCTGTCCAAGAAGCACACTACTCTATGTGTATTTGTGTATTGCTTCTCGAGGTCAAGCATGCTATTTCCATAATGATAGTGTGCCTTGATATTTCTCATTTGTGCAAGCACATAATTTTTTTTCTTATAATGTTCTAACACCTCTGACAACATAAATGGAATTTCATTCTGTATATTGGCATGATTGGTGCATGTAGTGCACGTATTAGCCCATGTATGTATGTGCATGTGTGTGTGAATACATGCGCAGGCCAGTGGCCCATGCTAGATATCTTCTTCTGTCATTCTCCACTGTATATTTTGAGACAAACTTTCTCATTGAAGATGGAGCTCACCTATTGGCTATCCTGGTTGGCCAATGAACTCTAGGAATCTGCCTGCTCAGCCTCCGCAGTTACAGGATTCTAGATGGGTGCTGTCCCACCTGGCGTTATGTGGGTTCTGGCACTGTGAACTAAGAGCCTCCAAGTGCATGGCAGGCACTTAACCACTTGAGGCATCTCCCCGGCCTCTCTGGAAGTGATTTCTATGACGTTAATACACTTTAATTAGTCTTTATTTCATTTGTAAAACCAAGCTGAAGCTGTGCTTAAAATGTGGGATCCTGCTAAGCTAGAGTCGGCCTCTGCGGTGCTGAGTGAGAAGAAGCACTGGGTCACTGCATCGCATCCTTTTGCTGTGATGCTAATGGCTTGTGCCTTGGTATTACTGTCATCCACTCATCTCTAGACCAGACTGTTGGGCTCCAGTTCACCTTAAACCTGGTCTGGCTCAGCTGCTAATGACACACACACACACACACACACACACCCCTTCTAAGGAAAATGTTGAGCAGCTGACTTGTTAATTTACAACCTTTTCTTATGGGTCTGTAAGAGGAAGGAACAGTTGTAGGAACAGAGGGCACAGCAGTGAACAAGAAGTGAGGATCCAGATTCAGGCCCAGCATTCTAGAATGCATAATTTGTCTGCTCAGTAGATGTTTCCTGTGTGTCTAGGTGTGTACATTGATGCAGGATGCCTCTAACCTATGAACGTTACTATAACAAAATGCCATAAACTGGGTGGCTTATAAACAACAGGAGTTTATTTCCTACAGTTAGAAAGACAGGGAAGTCCATGATCAAGGTTGTCCCATGAAGGGCATTATCCTGGTTCATGGAAAGACTCTTTTTGCTGTGTTCTCACAGTATTTTCAGTGTGACAGGATCTCTCTAGGCCACTTTTTAAAAAGCTACTGTTGGGTTAAACATGAAACTCCCACTCTCTATCTTAGCACCCCCCAAAGACCTTGCCTCTTCAAAATGTCAACTCACAAATAAAGTTTCCTCTTAGATATATCTGTCCTCCAATCAAACCAAACTAGTGGGAACTCACGAAAGTTGGATCAACAGCTGTGGCGCCTGCATGGGTCTAGGCTGGGCCCTCAGCATGGCAACAGTTGTGTAGTTTGATCTGCTTGGGGGGCCCCCTGGTGGTGGGATTAGAATCCATCCCTGGTGCATTAGCAGGCTTTTTGGAGCCCACTATCTATAATGGGATACCCATCACAGCCTTGAGGCAGAGGGGGAGGGTCATGAACTTGCCTCTACTGGATGTGCCTCTCCATGGAAGGCCTTGCCTTCCTGGGGGGGGCGGGGAGTAGAGGTGGGTTGGGAGGGGAATGCTGTGGGGGGAGGGGAGAGACAGGAGGAGGGAAGAGGGGATCTTTGATTGGTGTGTAAAATGAATGGGAAATTTTCTTAATTAAAAAATAAAGAAAGAAATATCTGTCTTCATAGGGGATAGATTCAGGCCACAGCAAGGAAAGAACATTAGGATTCATTAGTAGGAATGGCTTTTGTCTCCACTGGACTCCTAGTTTAGGATGAAAAAGAACTGAATACTAAGAAGATCATGATAAATATGTATTTGTGCTGCATGCCTGTGTAAATGGATGGACCAAATCTAGGTATGTAGGGGGAGCAGAGACAGAAAGGGAGTAGCTGCTGGGAGGGGAGTAGCTGCTGAGAGGGGAGTAGCTGCTGGCATTCTGCTAAATTCTCCATCTCTCTGTGATGTGCATGTTCCTTGTCCCCATTCTCTTCTTTCTAACCTCATAATTGAGATCTAGCTGTCAAGAGCCTCCACTGAGAAGTCATTATGCCTTGGACCTAAGAAGAAGCAATTCAAAAATATTTGAATTTCTCTTTAATAAGAGGCTAGGACATTTAATGCCGATCACTTGATGTCAGTCTGAGTCTTGGAGAATAAATCTGGTCTTAGTGTATTTCTACTGGTTTACCTTTTATCTTTCATTTTCTCACCAAAATCTTTGCCAAGAATCTAAGAATTGTTAGCATTATGTCATTCTGGTCACTTTATGTTCTGCTCATTAAAAAAAAAAAAAATGGTGGGGTTGAAGTGATGGGTCAACTGTTAAGAGCACTTGTCTTTGCAAGCACCCATATCAGATGATACTCAACTGCCTATAACTCTAGCTCCAGGAGATCTCACACTTTGTTCTGGCCTCTGTGGGCACTGGACTCATATGTACAAACTCCTACATATACACACATAAACAAAAATATATCTTTCATAAAAATTTGTATGCTACATCCTTAAAACAAAGATAGGTACACCCTGTAACACCCACAGCTTATGTAACTAAGAACAACTTCTCCTAAAGAGACATGTAAATTTTGATGGTATTCTTATTTTCTTCCTGTTGTGACATGAAACAGGAAATGAGGTGAGTCCAGAGACAGAATCTGATACAGCTTGCCAATAAGTACTTCAGTAGTCTGTGGCGTCAGAACATACCAGTGACTATCTCATTAGTTTGAAATGTTACTTCTTGCATAATTGACAGATGAAATTATATCCACCATGTGCAAGCTTAAACAGACATGCGTTGGTAATGAGCAAATCCATGTGCTGAATACAATCTCTACTTTACTTACCTATCATTTTGCTGTGAGAACATTGACATACTTTCTCTTCACACTCTTTACGAATACAATACAGGGGCTGGAGAGATGGCTCAGTGGTTAAGAACACTGACTGCTCTTGGAACGGACCCAGATTTAGTTCCCATCACCCACCATCTGTGACTTTTGTCTTGCCAAAAGCAATACATGAAATATTGGAGTTCTTCCCTGGAAGCTGCCTTTTGCCAGCCTTCTCTCACCTTTCCTTTAACTGGCTTCACACTCCTTTGCCCAGCCCCTACTGCACAGCTACACTGCAGTTTAGGAGTTATGTCCTCTTTGATGTATATGCACAGAGTAGGTGTGGTAAATGGGAAAAGTACTCTCCTGCCTTGGGAGATGGCTACCATGGAGTAGAGTCTTTGGGACAGCCTTGCTGGGATGTAGGTAGGCCCAGCTCTCTGCTGCAGAGACATACAGTGAGTGGTGCCTGGACAAATCATCCCACTTCTTGTTGGCTAGCTGATACTTAAGAGCTAAGACACCAACCAGTCTGTCACTGAGTGTTTCCAGCCAGCTGCCCTGAAGTTAGACAAAGTTGCTCCTTGGTGCTAGAAATCATTGCCTGGCGCTCCTACTTTCCAGAGCTGGTAGGATTTGATTTTCTGGTCTCATCAGAGCTTTCTGGAAGATTTAGAGGGTGACTCCTGTGCGTCTAGCCACTGCCCATCATCCCCCAGAAATTGCTTCATTTCAGTATTAATCAGAGAATAAGATATTTCTGTCAGTTCTTTGAGATGAATACTTGCCTAATGTTCTGGATAATTTAAAACACCAATCTCAGCAGAGCGATGATGGAGTGTGGTCAGCATTACAGCATGACAACATTACCACCATGTTCCACAGCCAAATACTCCTCAAATAATTGTATATAATGATCGACTCTTCTATCAAGGTAACTGAACATTCATCTTGTCCCCCTTAATTCTTTGTAAATGCCTTTGAATCCTGTTGCTTTGATTTAATTAAGAAAAAAAAACACATATTGGTACATCCTTGGGTGTGGGAAATCACCGTGTTAAATATGACCTCAGTAAGGACAGCAGAACTGCAGACACACAGGAGCAGCCACAGTGTACAGCCCCAGAAAGAGAGGAAAGTCACCCCAATGAAGTGAAGTCAATATATTGAGAGACATTTTCCATTGGTGCACTTTGACTAGACACCATAATGAAACCTAAATAATTAAGTCTATCTGCATGCCACATTCACTACAGCATAATTCACAAAAAAAGGAAAAGGGAGAAAAAACCCTCAGGTAACTTCTTCCTTGTTGGACTCCTTTTCTCCCATCCCCTCTCTCAAAAACATCTTCCTAATTCTCACACCCAAAGTAACCCCTTAAAAATGCAGATCTGATGATGTTCCTTCTACTTCATGGAGAGGGAGTATGATTTCTGGGAGATGACTTTGTAGCTTACATTTACTCTGAGAGAATCTGAGTTTTATTTGCTAAAGTCCTCTGAACTATGAAGATGTAGCTGACCTAACATATGGCACAGAACTCCACATAAACCCCCAGACACACCTCTGGCTGTATTGGTCTGGAATTCCCCCCTAATGGTCAATGGAGTTGACTGCACACCACTATGTCTTCCTTGTGTTTTGGTTTGTACTATCTCATTTCCCTGAGCAAATTCCTTCTCAGTGAAATCAGGTCCTTTGCATGGCTTGAGTATCTCTTAGTCATCAGTAACTCATAGCCGAGTGTCAGTTAAGAAGACTTTTCTGAGTCTCTCCAGGCTAGGGTGATCATGTCTTACTCAGTGAATATCTCAATAGCACTTTGTCTGGTCCATGATTTTCTCACTGCTGCTTCACATCGGTTATGTGCCCGAGTCCATGCTGGTGTGCAACTCACTGCGGTCAACCAGACCACACTTGAGACACATTTGCATCAACCAGGGGGACACCAGGCTTTTCATTCTTCCCTGGGCACCACCTGGCCTCTCAGCCTAAGCCCCTGTGACTGTTCTTTTCCCTGCGTGTGGACTGGCCTTTTGGGGTTGTGTCCTGTACCTTAATCCTGGCTGCTCTAACCTGTGACCCACCCCAGCTCACTACAGGAGACAGCTGAAAGAAATAAATCCTGAGCAATCTGGCTGTATGGGTTTGTTTTAATTTTGGCTACATTTTATTCATTTATTGCAAGAGTGCCTGCCATGCCATGTGTGAGGAGGCCAGTGGGTAACTTGTGGAAGCTGGTTCTCTCCTTCTCCATGTGGGTCCTGGGGATTATACTCAGGTCCTCAGGCTGGCTGACAAGTGCCTAACCCAATGAGCTGTGTTGCTTCCTGGCTATATTATTTTGAAACAAAAGACTGCATTGCTCTTGTGGCAATTGACTATGATGTCATGTCTTTACTTCTTCCTAGATACATCTATTTTCCGTTTATTGTCTCCCAAATTGTCATATTTAGTCATTTAATATTCCATAAATCTTGGCCTATGACTAGAGTCTAGCAAATCTAATTTTGTGAAATTTGGGGGTCAAGGAGAAACATGGTGGCCTCACTTTAAGGTTTTAAAATTTTTTCCTGGAATAATTTTTATGTCATTTGTGGTATTCTGTGTGGATTAAGTGCATTAATGATTAACTCCAAGCCAACAATAATGCATCAACCTCACATTAAGGAAAGAAATAGAAACATTTCCTCTTGACGTCATTTAGCCCAGAGTGGGTAGAGATTTGAGTTATCTGCTTCGGGCTCCCTGTATATTCTGTACTCTTTGCATGAGTCTGAGTTTGTGCCTGCCTGAAGGTTGTCTCGTGAATCTGTCCTTGTGCCTTTATCTGTGACTGTCCCTGTGTGTGTCTTCTGTGTGACTGTGCCTGTGTGTGTTCATGTGTATCTGTCTGTGAAAGTGTCATGTGACTGTCTATGTCTGTCTGTTTCTGTGTGTCTATGTGTTTCTGTCCCTAACAAAGGGCCTTTTTTTTCTCTCTCTCTTTTATTGAACATCATAGAAAGCAAGCATCACATGGTGAGAGATGGGATAGTTTACAGAAATCTTTAATTGTTTTTACAAGGGGTTAAGTCACTGACTCCAGCTGCCACCCAAATGACCCAGATGACAAACAGTATTACAAATGTCCTTGTCTATCAACCAATACCGAAATGTTGTGTTTAACGTTATAGAAGATATTCATTTTAGAAGATTGCTTTCAACCTCTGGATTTGCTGCTTTCAGCAAATGGCACAAACACACTGTTCTGGGTCAGGGGCATAGAAAAGTACATAATTTAAGATTACAGCTGTGTACTAGCTTGCATTGTAAAATCTGATTACATGGAAAATCCAAGGCAAGTAAGGTTGAGGATTGCATTGTTCTCTGAAAAGCAGGTTAAACAAGCAGGCTGAGTCTACAGTCATATAGCCGCCTTCAGTCTTCTGTGACTTCAAGATGTCATTAATTCTGTCTGGGAGGTCCAGTCAAAGCTCTAGTCTTGTAAGAAATATTTTTATGCTGGGCGGTGATGGTGCACGCCTTTAATCCCAGCACTCAGGAGGCAGAGCCAGGCGGATCTCTGTGAGTTCGAGGCCAGCTTGGGCTACCAAGTAAGATCCAGGAAAGACACAAAGCTACACAGAGAAACCCTGTCTTGAAAAACCAAAGAGAGAGAGAGAGAGAGAGAGAGAGAGAGAGAGAGAGAGAGAGAGATTTTTATAATATTGCCTTGTTGCACTATTCATTTTAAATTTTTGAATTACATTTTACTTATTTATTTTGTGTGGGGATGTATGTGTATACAAATGTGTGTGGGGATTATGCGTGTGCCACAAGGCATGTATGTGGAGGTCAGAGGACAACTTAAAGCCATCAGTTTTCCCCTTCTCCCACGTGGGCTCCAGCGTGGAGCTCAGCTTGTGAGGTGTGGCAGCTAGTGCCCTTGCCCACTGAGCCAGATCACTGGCTCCCATTAGTGCTGTTCTTGGTGGATATTAATAAATTTTAATAAGCTCAGAAATGATCATTTTAAAACATAAATGCATTTATATCTCCAGGGTTAAAAGACAGATACCGTATAACTCTTAGGATATAAGTTGTCACTTCTGATTCTCAAGGACCACAACTTCAACCTGCTTTCACCAGCTAAGTGTCAGGGAAGAGGTGTAGGAATCCAGCTGAGAGCTAAACAAGGCCACAGTTTTCAGGATTGCTTCTGGATTGCTTTGTGGGATGCCACTCATGACATGCCTTCATGTACACACAGCCCATCTTGGCATTCATTAACACACAATGCAGAATTGCCTAAGTGGGAGATAAATGACTAAAACAGCTGGGCAAATGGGCTCAACTTCCATAAAAAGACTCTTCTCTGCTGTGTGTGTTTTATCTTTCAGATTTATCATAAGCTACACTTTCAGCTTGCCAGTCTTTTGATCGAGTTCACATGAGACAAGTTTCCTTAAGAAAAGGAACAGGATAAAGCACTTGATGCTTTGGGGTTGTAAATGATTCGAGTATTCCAGGTTTCCACTGAGAGCCTCTGTGTACAGGACTGGCATAATTCAGTTGTCCGTCTAATTGAATCCTGTCTGTCACAAAGTGAACAGAATGGCTGATAGAGGCCCTTGAAGCCTGGACAACTTCAGAAGTGCCACTCAAGTCAGGTGAAGCGGAGGAGGGGAAGCAGTGTGAGTGAAAGAGGAGCCTCTTGCTGCAAACAGAAGGCAACCTGAGGAGCAGACAGAAGCAAATGAGTATTTGTGTGGAATGTGGCATGTTAGGCCACTAAACAACTGAAGGCCGGGTTGAGGGAGTGAGAATCACCCTGAGACCTCACTTGTTCCAGCACTCTGAGCTTTGCTGGGAACTGGCCTTGGCTTTTAGCACCTAGCACCCATGCAGTTTAAAGAGACTGTCTTTAACCCCATGAGAAGTCACATTCTAATTAAGCTACATCACAGGTGTGAATACGAGATTTCTAAGAGGCTGAACATGTCTGCTCTTCCAGTCAGAGACTGTAGGAGCTTTTGCTCCTTTTCATAGATATAGAGAAGATGTGCTTGTATGTGAATTAGTTTCCATTTTAAAAACACTGTATGTCTTGTTTTTCCAGGCACTTTTCATGTCTGTCTTCTAAGTACATGTGCCCGGGTGTCCCTGCAGTCATGAGTGCCCTGTTGGCGAACATCAACGCCTTCTATGCTCACACAACTGTCTCCACTAATGTGCAAGTTTCTGCCTCAGATCGCTTTGCTGCTACAAACTTTGGGGTAAGTGTGATTACTTTGGGGACTCTAAATTTTCAACTAGTTTATAGTTTTTGGATTTTCAAGGGACTTTAGACCTCATATATTCTCTTCATTCCCACCTTACTCCCATTAAATTATATCTAGTATATAATGTGTCCTCATAACCTAACATGAAAAAGAAAAGTCTGATCTAGGACCCTATGGAAAAGGGGTATGAATATTTATTTAACCGAGGAAGAAAATGTTCCAGAATCTTACTACAGAGAAACAAGGGGTAACTTAGTCTTATGTTCTGCAACTCAAGGTTTGTCTGAAATAATTTTAATGAAGAGCTTTGACACACAGCAGGACTCACTGAATGATTCTCTGTGTCTGGATTGATGTTTTGTACTAGCAGAAGATACATTTTATAAGAGTGGTCTGGAATTTTATATGACATGCTATATGTTTACAGATTTGTGGTTCACTCTGTTTAGATAGAGCCCCATAGTAATCAGTGTGCAGCTGTCTTCATTGATACTCCCTGGAAGGAAAGAGTGCTGGATCTATGAAGATCTGTACCTTCCCACAGACACCTGCCGGCAGTACCCAGAGGCATGGGGGTATGCTGGGAAGTAAAAAACACAGAGGTTTTCAGAGGCCTATTTGATACTTATTGAGATATAACTGACACTGATCAAATGGAAATGAGGTGTAAATTAAGAGTAAAGTTGGAAGAGATGGGATTAGTGAAGATAAAAATAGAAGAGGAGATTCCAGAGCTTTCCAGGCACAAAATCAGCAGAATGGATGGCCCTTGTTGTCTGAGAATGGAGCCACTGAGGGACTAGGGAAGAAACAGGGCAGATTCCTGGAGTCTGGCCAGGGCATCTGGGAGGAAGCAGTGATGGTCAGTGATGCTGTCGGGCATGTATTACAATGTCCTTTCCTTTTTCACAGCAAAGACTAAACTTTACTGAAGAAAATACCTCCTAAAACACCATAGTTAGTACTTCCCTGCCTTTCCAGTCTCCCCTACATTTCCAGTCAGGTTCACTGAGGATACTTTCATTGGCTCATCTGTTATTGTTATAGAAATCAAATGTGGGATTTGTATCATATAATAAAAACAACCGAAGAACAACATATAGAAAGACACAGGCTGTTGGGTGGACTGGGTTCTGTCCTTTGCATCCAAGAGGGAGACCATGCATATATTGTGTGGGGCGATTCTTCAAGGAAGAGATAAGTACATTTAAAATATAGCAAAAGAAACCTGAGTACCAGAGGACAACTTTGGGGCTGTGGACAGCAGGTTTAATGATGGCTGTCATCAAGTCCCTTCTGTCATCCAAACCTCAGTTCCTCAACCTGCTCAGAGAGTAAAATGAGTCTTAGTATGACATTCTTTCCAAACTTGAGGTAAGGATCAAATGAGATTTAAGAATCCATAATCTAATATGCAAATTAGGAGGATTATATGAGGTACAAAAGGTATGTCCCTCCTTACCTACAGTATAAGTAATACCCTGTCAACTACTACTGTTAGATAGATGAACTTTTTCAGGAACTGGGACTGAAGAATATTCTGGAGCTAGTTCAACAAAATACTGTGATGGCCAAATTCTAAACCAGAGGAGACTTTTGCAATAAAGGCGTCACCTTGGAAACAGAACCTGTTGTCTTGGGACTTTGTCTATAATGTAAACCATGCTGTGTTATGAAATGGCTCTGCTTCTATTCTGCCCATGTGCACTGTGGAGAACAAGCCAGGTCTGCAGAACACTGAGCCTTTCTGCCTCTGAGAAGATGTGGTTACGTGATTAACATCTGCCATAAAAGCCACCTGGAGGAAAATTGGATGCTATGCCCCCTTACTTCACACTGACCCAGAGAGAAGAAAATGTGTTGGTTTCGGCACATTTCACATCCCAGTAACAATGTGCTTATAGCAAACTTTATTTTGTAAATCAAATAACATCTGTAGAAAAGAAACAAAAACAGTGAAACGTTTGATCAAACCATAACTGGATTGAATGGAGGTCAGACATGTGGTTGTGTATTTTTCTCACTGTGGAGTATAATCTTGTTTCCTAAACCAAATATATAAACTCTACTATCTCCTGCCTCCACTTTGGAGCCCTGAGTTCGTATACACCTGAGGACTAAAGGAGATACTCCAGGTACAGTGGCGGTTACACAGTCACTTCTTTAACCTTCTTTAAGGTATAACCCAGATTTTTCAAATCTCCCAAACAGAGTGCATTTGAAAAGCTTTGTTCAAGCCAGACATGGTGGTACACACCTTTAGACCAAGCACTCAGAAGGCAGAGACAGGCAGATCTCTTGAGTTCAAACCCAGTCTGGTTTATATAGAGACTTCCAGGACAGCCAGGGCTACATGGAGAAGCCTTTTTCCCAGTCTTACACTCCCCAGGCATGGCACGTAGCCCCACCCCCAGCCCACTCCTGGTCATTTCTTGCCTACTCGTTCTTTGAGCTTGTTTGGCAACCCTGTCAGCTACTGTAGCAGCTGCTCCAAGGGAAGAAAGATCCACTTCGACTTTGACTCTCTGAGGTTTAGACTCCAATGGGATAATCTCAGAAGTGTGGAAAGTAAACACAAATAACTCTCAAATGTAGTAAGTCTCACAGAAGTTTCTGGAATATTTACAAATCCTTGGAGACAGATGGTCTTCTGGGGTTCCTAAAAGCTTGACAAAGGAATGATAAATAGTGAGTTCAAAGCCCAAGGAAAACAACAACGGACTTTGTGAGATATTTCAGTAAATACAAGGGAAATTTAGTAAATATGAAGGAGAACTGAAGATACAAAGTAAATTGAAAAGTGTACATAAGAGTCCAGAGAAGAGGCAGGCATACTTTATGAATTCAAGATCAGCCTGGTCTACAGAGCTAGTTCCAGAGCTACACAGAGAAGCCCTTGGGGGGAAAAAAAGCCTGGAGAGATGGCCTAGCGGTAAAAGAATGGACTTCTCTAGCAAAGGACCCATTAGGTTCCGTTTAGCCACATTAGATGTTGGGTGAATCATATCGCCTATAACTCCAGCTCCAGGTGGATCCAGAACCAAGTGGATCCAATGTCTCTGACTTCCTCAGGTACCTACATTCACAGGCACATACACAAATACACAGATCTAAAAAAAAAAATCTTTTTTAAAGTATGCATAAGGGCAGTCCATCTACTCAATAGAATATATAGAATAAAGGGCAAAGTGGTTTAAAGGTTGATATTGGTTTGCTGGGAGACTTCTATAGACACTAAGATATTTTGACTGAATTTTTAATATGCAGGGTATGTTATAGGATTATAACATATAATATGTGGTATGATACAGGATTTCTGATGGAGAAGGACCTATGTACAGGGAATGCTGAAGAGGGGAGAGATTGACTGCATACATCTGACATAGGTTTAGTTGCGATATAAACACCAGTTTAGAAACTTTAAGTAGAAAGCACTTAACAAAAAAAAATGTTTGCAGTATCATCTGAAGGACTTTGAGAGCCTCCTCCATGATAATTCCAAATGCCTTGATTTGTAAGATAAGCTTTCATAACATCAGAAATGTAAGGAACAAGGCAGTGTCCATCCTGTCATGTCTTTCCCAAATCCCCACACTGGTGACAGGAGACTGGAAAACAAGTGGCTGTAACTTGATCTGTTGCAGGAATAAACCAAGAAGGGGGGCAGGGGGTGGGGGGCGGGCAGAGGGCAGGCACATTGCATGTCTACTTCCAAACACAGGAGCCAGAACACATACACCCGATAGGCAGAAACTACAATCATTACGGGAACCTGATGGAAAGAGCTCAGAGGAGAAAAGCATTGGTGTTGAGTCTCTGAGCTGGAAGGAAAGAAGAGAGAGAATCCCAGTACTGGTCCCAGACAGCAGCCTAGTGAAAGGCCAGTGTGCTGATGACCCTGGTGTGGCAATGTGACACCAAGTCTAGTCAGTAGCGAAATGAAGTGTGAGGCAAAGGGGGAATAAATGGGAAGACTACTTAGGAAAAGATTGTTAGATTGTTTCCTTTTAAAAAGATTTTTAAAGTGTGTGTGTGTGTGTGTGTGTGTGTGTGTGTGTGTGCACACGCACACACAGAAAGGGAGTCAGATCCCCTAGAGCTGGAGTCACAGGTGGTTGTGAGCCACTGCACATGGGTGCTGGCAAGCAAACATAGACCCTCGGCAAGAGGAGCCAGTGTTCTTGAACACCCCATCACTGTTTCTTCACGATTTACCAGATCAGTGGTTTGGACAGACACAATTAAGTTTTTGTTTGGAAAACTTACACACAGCTTCACAGGATACTCTTTAAGAAGAATATAAGTTTTTCACTAGGAAATTCATTGTAAAATTAACATTTGTGACAGACACCATTAGTAGTACAAACTCCAGGAAAGGAAAGTGAATGTTTCCATTCACTGCCTTTCACACCATCCATTCTTCTATGGATCCTAACTATATGTTATTTGATGATTTCTTTGTGTGACAAAATTTCTGAAGTATTTTTACAGGAAAGAAAGATTGTTCAGTCTTTCACATCAAAGAGTAGATCAGGATTTTTAAATTCTAATCTAGACTTTATCTTCACATTTTTTTTAATTTTTATTTTTTATGCATCCATTAATTTACATCCCTATGGTGGTATTATGTTCCCCAAAATATTGTGCACCCTAATAAGTTTATCTGGGGTCAGAGGACAGAACAGCCACTAGATACAGCAGCTAGAAAATGGTGGCACTCACACCTTTAATCCTAGCATTCCAGAGGCAGAAATCCCTCTGAATCTCTGACTTCAAGACCACATTAGAAACAGCCAGGCATGGTGACACACGCCTTTAATCCCAAGAAGTGAGCCTTTAATCCCAGGGAGTGATGGCAGAAAGTAGAAAGATATATAAGGCATGAAGACCAGAAACTAGAAGCATCTGGCTGGTTAAGCTTTTAGGCTTTTGAGCAACAGTTCAGCTGAAAGCCATTGGGATGAGGACTCAGAAGCTTGCAGTCTGAGGAAACAGGATCAGCTGAGGAACTGGTATAAGGTAGCTGTGGCTTGTTCTGCTTCTCTGATCTTCCAGCATTCACCCCAATAACTGGCCTCAGGTTTGATTTTATTAATAAGACTCTTTATGATTCATGCTATACATCCCAGCCTCAGTCTCCCCTGCTCCCACCCTCCAAAACCCTCCTCTTCCATCTCCATCCAGGAAAGGGCAGCTCTCCTATGACTATCAATAAAACATGGCATATCAAGTTACAGTAAGACTAAGCACCTCTCCATGAATTAAGACTGGGCAAGGCAACCCAGTATGAGGAGTAGGGTCCCAAAATCCAGTAAAAGAGTCAGAGACAGCCCCAGTTCCCACTGTTAGGAGTCCCACAAGAGGACCAAGCTACACAACTGTAACATCTATGCAGAGTGCCTCAGTCAGTCCCATGCAGACTCACTGGTTGTCAGTTCAGTCTCTGTGAGCCCCAATAAGCCCAGGTTAGTTAACTGTGTGAGCCTTCCAGTGGTGTCCAAGACCCCTCTGGCTACTACACTCCTTTCTTCTCCTCCACAGGATTCCCAAACTCTGCCTCTTGTTTGGCTATGGGTTTCTGCGTCTGCCTCCATCAGCTGCTAGATGGCACCTCTCTGATGACATTTGGGCCAGGGACCAGTGTAGTCACAGGAGATGGCCAGTTCAGGCTAGTTATCTGCTGTTGCTCGGAGTCTAAGCTGGGGTTCTCCCTACAGACTCCTGGGAGATTACGCTGCACCAAGCTTCTACCCAATCCTGAAATGCCCCCCAGAAGCCCCTCTCAGCACTCTCTCCCTCTGTTTCCCCCAACCTGGTCACTCATGTTTCCATCCTCACCTGCCCTCAGTCCACTCACAAAATCTCTTCTATTTCTGCTTCCCAGGGAGATCTGGATGTACTCCCATGAACCTTCCTTGTTACCTCGTTTCTCTGGGTCTGTGGATTGTAGCATAGTTATCCTTTATTTTATAGCTAATATACACTTATGAGTGAGTACATACCATGTTTGTCTTTCTCAGTCTGGGTTACATCACTCAGCTTTATTTTTTCTACTTACATCCATTTGTCTTCAAATTTCTTGGTGTCCTGTTTTTAATACTCAGTAATATTCTATTGTGTAAATGTACCATATTTTCTTTATCCATTCCTCTGTTGAGGGACATCTAGGTTGTTTCCAGGTTCTGGCTATTATGAATAATGCTGCTATGAACATAGTTGAGCAAGTGTCCTTCTTGTATGATTGAGCATCCTTTGGGTCTATGCCCAAGAGTGGAATAGCTGGGTCTTGTGGTAGGTTGATTCCCAGTTTTCTGAGAAACCACCACACCGACTTCCAAAGAGGCTGTACAAGTTTACACTCCCACCAGCAATGGAGGGGTGTTCCCCTTGCTCCATAGCCTCTCCAACATGTGCTGTCACTTGTGGTTTTTAACTCACCAATTCTGATAGATATAAGATGAAATCTCAAATCAATAAGAAATACAAAGATATCCTCACTATATTTTTATGATTAACAATTATACAAAATTATTAATATCCCTTAAATATTCTATTTGAAATGTTTCTCTTCTTCCTTAGTGGTTGGTTTTGATGGATCTGTGTGGAAAAATTGCCAGCCCATGTCAGCATATTCTTTTTCTTATTTCTGACATTCTTTCACAAACCTAAGATCACATGAGTACATAGTCAGGATCTCTCCAAGAGGTGCTGAAGCAGGTGAAGGCCCTGAAACTTGAGCAGTTTCTATCTAAGTTAGTTCGACCACACTGTAAGATGGAAAGTGGATAAAGAAGCTGAGGTTGTGTGGAGGCTGGTACCCATCCTAACAGGAACTTTTCTTCTCACCATTCCCAGAATCCTGGGGAGTGGGAGGCTTTCTAAACATGTACTCATGGGGTAACCATTCCCCCTTCATGAGTCTTCCCTCTGCTTATGAGTCCAGTCCAACCCACCTATTAGTTTTTGTACAGCTCATGAATTAAGAATGATTTTATGCATTTAAATGGTATTTCAAAAACAAAAGAAGATTATGATCTTGTGATACATGAGAACTACATAAAATTACAATTTTGCCATTCATCAATAAAGTTTTATTGAAAAATACCCATGTCTAAATCACTGGTATATCACCTAGCAAAGGCTATCATGCCACAGTGACAGATTGGAATAGTGAAAGAATCCCCAAAGTCAAACATATTTATGCTCCAGGTCTCTTCAGATAGCTTGCTGGCCACTGGCCTTAGTACTTTAACCATCTAAGTACACCGGAAGTTTTGATAAATGATAATATCTAGTATTGTTATCATGATTTCCCTTCCAAACAAGTATGATCTTACCTACTAAAGATCTGAATAATGAGGCTGTTCCCAATGTGGTGCCATGACCCTTGGGAGGAACATGTTTTAAACACCCTGTCTCTTACTTATTCCTCAGAACATGTCATGCAGACAGTAGACCCTCAGCTGTCTCAAAGGCCATCTCACTGTAGTTAAACAGAAATACAGTAAACAAAATTACATCCCAAGCTGTCCCTGCTGTTTAAAGAATCTCTTTGAAAATTCAATCAACAGAACACTTTTAATTTTGCTTCATCAGATGTGATTTGGGAGTCTGTGACAACAAGCCCAGCAGATTTCTCTCTCCACTTTTCTTTCTTCCTTGCATGTAAAATTTCCAGCAGAGTCCTGGAAACCAGGGTGGGGAGAAGAAATCTGAGAGTTGCTTCAGTCAGAATTCTGATCATCCCCAAAAGATAGAATGTCACAGACACAAGTCCAGCTAAAGACGATTCTGCCATACATAACCTAACCCTAGGGGCAAGGAACACTGGGATAGTATAGCTCAGGGTTGTAATGTTTTTAAACTATAGGTAGGGGCTGAAGAGATGGCTCAGTCAGTAAATTACTTTGTCTTGTAAACACAAGGACCTGAGTTTGATCCTAGAACCTATGTAAGATGTCAAGTGTAATGGCACATGCTTGTAATCCCAGTGTGGTGGTTTTGAATGGGAGTGGCCCCCAAGGCCTCATGTATTTGAATGCTTAGTCTACAGTTTGTGGAACTCTTTGAGAAGGATTAGAAGATATGGCCTTTTGGAGGAGGTGTGCTACTGGAGACAGGCTTTGAAGTTTCAAAGACCCATACCATTCCCATTTAGTGCACACACTCTCTCTCTCTACCTAATGGTTATCTTAGATGTAAGCTCTCAGCTACTTCTCCAATGAGATGCTTGCATGCTGTCATACTCCCCACCATGATGGTCATAGATTTACCCTCTTAAACTGTAAGCCCCCAATAAACTCTTCTATAATCTGCCTTGGTCATGGTGTCTTATCACAGTCATAAAAAAGTAACTAAGACATCCAGTATTAAGGAAGAAGAAACAGGTGGATCACTGAGCTCTTGCAAGCCATCCTAGTCCACTTGGTAAGTTCCAGGCTAGTGAGAGATCCCATCTCAAGAAAGGAAAACGGCATGTGGTGAGGAATGAGGAATGATACCCAAGGTTGTCCCCTGGCCTCCACACATGCCTGTATACACATATGCTCAAACACAGATATGTGCATGCACACATATGGATAGATAGGACAGACATGGGAATTCTAATAGCATATGGGTCTCTCATTTGCTTAGCCTCTCACTCTGCAGGTATAAACTGAGCTTTATCATCTAGACCTTCACAACTAAAGAGAATCACTAAGAGTAAAGAAAAATAAGACTAAAAGCTGCACTCAATAAAGAATTCTTTATTAAACATTGGTAACATGGACAGATCCTACCAATCAGTAGTTAATTAATAAAAGAAAACCAAGTTCTTTCTCCTTAATAAACTCAGTGTGTCTCTTTGTCCAAGACATTGCTTGCCACCTGCCATTCTCTAAGGAAGTCTGGGAAGGCAAGCATTTCTTGCTGGGTATATTCACCACATGAAATTCTCTTATTGAAAAGCAGTAGAGAGAAAGAGATGCTGAGCAGCTACCAGCTCAGCCAGCCCTGCTGAGTGGAATGGGATCAGTGATTTGGGGCAAGGCACAGTTCAACAGTCAGGTCAGCTGTCTTGATGATTTGTGAGATTGATGTTTATAGGCACCTGAGTGATTAACTTTACTGTGGCCCTGAACTCTCTGTTGTAGCAACTCTTTCATCTTTATTTTTCATATAAAAATGGATGGAAGTGGTGGGGGTGTAATAAATCGCAACATGGCTTGCTGCCTCCCCAGGAACATGTGGTTGAGACAGGCAATAGAATAGCTAAGATGCTCAGCTCATCTGCATATCTCAGAAGTTTGGCTGGACAAGATGAACTTTGCCTGCTTCAGAAACCTCTAGGAGGCAAAGTTTACAAGTTCTGCATCCACGTTTTCTCCATAGGAGTAAGGATAGGGACAGTGCTTAACCTTTGTTCACTACTGTATGATTCTGATAATGGCACTTTACTGAAAATTCTGAACCTTTAATCTAGTGGAAAGTGGTCAAAATTCATCAACTTATGTTTCTGTTCAGCTGTGACTCCATTAAAATCAGCAACTTCAAAGAGTAAAAGTTATGTACCCATACATCTATTTCCCAAATTAAGGAAAGATTCTCTTTTGCCAATACTCTGCAAAATGCAATTTGGTATTTATAGACTACTGATGTAAACTGAAATCCTTGTCTACCCCTGCCCAGTCATTCCTGAACCCACTCATTGTTTTATACTTTTATGAGAAAACTGAACGCCAGAACAGTGGAGAGTCTACTACCTGATATGGTTTTGTTCCAATTACTAATTTAATACAAGGTAGAATCAGCTAGGAAAGGAATTTCAGTCTAGATCAGGCTGGCCTGCAGGCATGTCTGTAGGGAAAGTTGCCTTGATTACAGGAACTGATGTAGGAAGACTCAGTCTAAGAGTGGGCAGCACTATTCCCTGGATCATGGACTTTGGAAAAAGAATAGGAGAAAGAAAGCTGAGCATGCATGCTCTCTGTTCTTAACTGTGGATGTGGCCAGCTGTTTAAAATTCATGTGACCTCGACTTTCTTGCAATGATAGACTGTAACCTAGAACTGTGAACTAAAATAAACACTTTCTCCCTAAGCTGTTTTTTCGGGTATTTATTTTATCACAGTGACAGGAATCAAAATCAAGGCATCACTTATAGATTGTGTGTGTGTGTGTGTGTGTGTGTGTGTGTATGTGACTTTGATGTTTTCTCTTTGTTTGTATTAGATGTATCTGATTCCAACCTTGTATTTACAAACACAACTCCATGCTCTCCCAAGCCAAATACTTCCATGAAGAGCACAGTTCCATACTGACATAACCCCAGTGGCATCAGTGGGAAGTAAGGGCTCAAATTTTATAGTATTTGCATGGATAAATAATAAAGTCCTTTAAAAGCAATCAGTTCCTTCAGATTACCCAGTCTATGCTTGCTCCCCAACAGAAAATGTATTTTAAAACAGCTTTTTTTGTTGTTTTTACACATACCAAATGTTCTATCCCCATGGCTAGAAATTAATAAATCTGTCAATAATTTTCTGGGGGCCCATGGTAATATGCAGAATTAAAACAAAGGGTGAGCTTGTTTTCTTCTGCTGACACACTGCAGTGCTATGAGTCATTATAAAGAGAAATGATGGAAATTCATTTTTCTTCAGATGAACTCCAGATACTCTGGTAGGACAACTGCACCATTTCTTATCATACAGAGGTAGGTGACTTCCATGAAGAGCAGGAATGGTGTCAGAGACCCAGAGATGGAGTCTGGGCCACTGTTGTGTCCTGTGGTTTGTGCACTTCTGTGACTTTGGGCAGCTGTTGACATCAATGCTCCCTGTCTCTGTAGAATGGGAACAGTGGCTCTCATGGCTGAGGGGATTGCATTAAGGATGGTTGCTTATTTCCATCTCTCTGTCTTGTGTTTTCTTGGTACAGAGGGAAAAATTCATAAAACTACTGGACCAGCTGCATAACTCTTTAAGGATTGACCTGTCGAAGTACAGGGTAGGTACAACATGATTTCCCTTAAGATCACTGTCTTTGCTCCAGGTGATTTCTCACCACAGTATATCATTACCCATCCTGTAATGGAAAAGTAAACATGCTGATTTTGAGTCTGACACATTGGAAGCAATCCTCAAGACAGCTTTTGTTGTTCTCATACTCTGTGTGCACATAAACCCTAACAATAACAGTACTTTGTGTGTGTGCAGCTCAATATTGGAATTTTTAATAACCATCTGGTGGAGTGGCCCTGAGCGGATTTATCAAGTGAACTCAAGGTCCAGCCTTGCTTTGAAAATTCATTTTGAAAATTTAGTTACAAAACACCTGTCATCACAATTTTAGATGCTTTTTATACCTTATATCCATTAACAGTTTATTTGAATGTTTTCTTATTTGCATATATGCATCTCCTGCATTCATTTTAATTAGTCCCTTAATAATTTATAGATAGGTGATATATGATGGATGGATATAGATAGATAGATAGATAGATAGATAGATAGATAGATAGATAGACAGATAATTACATTACCTATTTCTGGAAATTACAATCTAAATTGTGTCAATGTCCAGTTGTATATTGGAATTAATGTCATTATAAGAAGACAGTCATCGACATTCTAGCCTGCTATAGGCGCTATTTGAGAAGAGCCTTGAACACAACTTATTCGCCATCATTTAGGCACCAAGCCAGCTCAAAGTCATAAGAAATATCCAGAACTCAGTCTGGGATTTTCTGAGGACTGTAGAAAACCTATGTGAAAACAATCATCAGTTAAGATGAGAAATTTCTCAAGGTTAAAACCCACTGTTCCTTCAAGTATTTTCATGATGGCACTTGGCTTTTCCTCCAGAATTCTAAATACCTGCATTTTAAGTGACCTGTCTCCATGTACCTCACTAAGGAGAAAGTCATATCTGAAACTCATCATAGTTCAGATCTTGAAATACAATCTTACTTTCCACTTTTGGAAGTTTCCTTGTGACTGAAAAGTGAATCTTACCACCTGTTCCACATTCAAAGTAATTTTTGAAAATTAGAGATCTTTGGAAAAGGATAAAAAGATTTCAATATATACTAACCTCTCTTCTCTGAAAAATGTATTTTATAAGCAGGAACTAACACTTTAACATTGCAAAAATGATTACATAGTATGTTTTTAAAACTTTATCGTGTGAGTTTGATGCACTGACACGATGAATTTAATCATTTTCACCCCTCCATTACTCGCTTTCACCACACTCTCTCTCCTGCTGGAAGCCTTCTTCTCCACAAGCCCCCTCCTACAGCCATGTCTTCATTTCATGTGTGGTCCACTGAGTTTAATTAGGGTTTCTTGTCTGAGTGTAGATGGGAGGTTATTAACTGGAGCACGGTAACACATCAGTAGCTATACCACTGGAGAAAATGGTACCCTAAGGATGAATAAAAATCTGTGGCTCTCTAAGATGGATAGCAGAATATTTCTAAATCTTCTGTTTTTCAGAATGTTCTGTGATTTAAAAAAAAAAACATTTTTTAAAATAACATTTAAGAATGTGCTAGAATATTTCTAACTGTGGTATGACCTACCTCCTGCTTTCATTTTTTTTTCACAGTAAGCTTGTTTTATTAATTTCCCCATTGAAGGTCCAATAGCAGCAACTTTACCCATTCCTGTTTCCTATTTAACCAGGAAAATTTTCCTGCCAGCAACAGTGAGAGACTGCAGGACCTGAAGTCCACTGTGGACCTGCTAACCAGCATCACCTTCTTCAGGATGAAGGTATGTCTTCTCATTCCCACAATGTCTTGGTGACATCAGAATACATTTGTCCCTTGATAGAGCTTTGCATATCCTGCTCCTGACCAGTACTGTCTAACTCCAGGCAGTAATCCTGGGCTACTTGACTTTTCCAACACAGGGTGTATCAAAGTTTCCTGGTCACTTCATACTGATTAATTGGGTCAGAATTAAATTCACAATAAATTTATCTTAACAGATATTTTCTTAGTTATAAGACACTTTAAAAAGTTGCAAAGAATGGTAAGTGAAAGCAGAGTTACATGTAAGTGTTAACTGGAATGGTTTGCTAACTTTTCACTGTAGGAGAAGAGCTGACATTTTACCCAATGGTGTCAGCATAGTGTCAGCCATGGCAATGCTTATATGAGAACTGGTCACCTGATTGATTCTTTGGTGCAGTTGGCTATGGTCTATCAAACTCTCTAGGTATTTCTGTTTAGATATAGCCCTTTTTTTTTTTAAGCTGAGGATCGAACCCAGAGCCTTGCGCTTGCTAGACAAGTGCTCTACCACTAAGCTAAATCCCCAACCCAATATAGCCCTTCTTTAATACCAAATTCTGGATAATTTAGGGTAACAGTACATTTATATTAAGCCTTTCAAACATAGCTTGTTAGGATATAGACTTAATTTTTTTTTCATTGAAATAGAGTATTGTAAGAGTTGATCAGCAAGTTCTGAGAGAGTAAACAAAACAAAGTGCTAAAAAATAGTATTTTATAATAGAAAACAAAAGCATGGCATATTGGTGATCATTAGTTTCTTTAATGTCACTTAGCTTAATATCAGGACCCATTGGTGACTGGAGTAAGCAGAATTTAGGTTTGTTCTGATCTACTGGTACCAGTGTACAGAGAATGCTAGGGAGACCTAGCCAAGGTTTGGTGGTAAAGCTGACTCAGGTGGGCAAGTGATGGCCTCCACTGCAGGGGATGAGAAAGTGGGTGGAACAAGAGAACCAGTGATAAGCATCTGCCCATGTACCCATGTCCTTCCCATCATGACTACCAACTGATGACTCTACTGTTTACTTCACTAGGAAAAGGAACAAGGGAAAGAGAATATCCTCAAGTGACTATGACATGTCCCCCACCTGCCCTATCTGCATGTTATTTATACTCTTCTGTCTTTTGTGTTATTGTCACCTAGAGTCTGTTTTCTAGAACTGATGACCTCCCCCACCTTTGCAACCGATTCCCTTCCTCATAGACACGAGCACATTGGCTAGATCCTTCCTCACACTGCTGAGTCATCAGCTTCCCTCTTCCTACTGTATTATCACTTATACTTTTAATGTCTTTAAAACATGGAGAGGCTGATGAGATGGCTCATCAGTACACAACACTTTTTGCTCTGAGCTCTTTTCCCAGCACCCACATGGTGGCTCACAGCCACCTGAAACCCCAGTTCCAGAGGATCTGATGCCCTCTTCTGGCCTTTGTGAAAACTGCATACATGTAGTGCATAGAATATATCCATGCAAACAAATTATACACATTAATAAATCTTTAAAACACTGCTTGACCCCACTTACCCCAGTTCCAAAACTCTTCAAAACTTTTCTTTCCTTCTACTATTTTTTTCCTTTGGGAGATTATAATTTAATCACAACATCTCTTCCTTCCCTTTTCTCCCTCCAAACCCTCCCATATACCCTTTCTTCCCTTCCTGCTCTCTTTCAAATTCACATCTTTCCTTTTTGTTAGTGTGTGTGTGTGTGTGTGTGTGTGTGTGTGTGTGTGTGTGTGTGTCCCTAAATATAACCTGTTCAGTCTGTATAACACTACCAGTATGTATGTTTTCAGGACTAGTGGTTTGACACTGGACAACCAATTGATATGTTCCCTAGGAGCAGCCACGTCTCCTGTTCCCGCCTTTCCTCACTTGTCTATAGTTCTTTATGTAGGTTGAGACCTTGTGGACTTTTCTCCCTCTAGTTTGACGTGTTCATTGATATCATCCCTGTTCAGTTAGTGTTTGGGCAGTCATGATGGTGAGACTTCTGATATTACTAAGAGACACAAACTCACAGGAAACTCCCTGGTCCTCTGGCTCTTACAATCATTCTACCCATTCTTCCAAAGTGTTCCCTAAGCCTTAGGTATGGGAGCACTTTGTAGATGTATGGGAATGGGCTCTGCAATCGCATTTTGATTGGTTGTGATTTTCTGCAATGGTCTCTTCTGTTGCAAAGAGAAATTTCGTTGATGAAGAGCAGAGACTACACTCTTCTGTGAGTATAAGAACAAGTGTTTATAGATTGTTGTTAAAGATTATGCTGATTTAGTAAATTAGTGGTTGTAGATTCTCCTCCAATAACCATGCTTCATTAGCCCTGAATAGTTAGCTAGGTTTCCCATACCAGGCATGCTCGCCCTCTTGTTGAGTGGGCCGTAAGTCCAATTAGAGAGCTCTTGGTTAGTGCCAAGGTATTTTCCTCTGATTATCTTTTGTTCTCATTATAGAGAGGAAAAAAATCATCCTTTTCAATATGTAGTTCTAGTAATTCTGAGAAATGTGTAGTTGTATAGACACAATGGCAATATGTCACAGAGCAGCTCCATGAGCCATGAAAATTCCCTGTGTCACCCCCTTTGCATTCAGTCCCTCTCCACCACTGCTGGCAAGTACTACAGCTCCTTGCATAGAGGATTCCCTTCCTAGGAGGCCATGCAAGTGGCATCATACACTGTGTAACATAGTATCTTTGTGATCCATCCATGTTCTTAATGAATCAACTGTCTGCTACTCACTCCTGTTACTGAGTAATGATTATTTGTTATGGATAGATCACAGGTTGTTTACTCATTCACTGAAGGATGGACATTTTGGCTGTTCCTAGTTTGTATCGATTACAAATGAAACATAATTTACAATAATATGTTTGTAATAATAATATATTATTGTAATAATAATATACAATAATAATAATTTGTATGCATGTTTGTTTGGACACACATTTTTACCCTCTTGAGTAAAATCCCCAGCCACAGCGTAAGCTGTGTCCATCTGTTCTAGGGTTCTTAGTGGAACTCTTATGTGTTCCCTATCTAACTGCTTGTCTGTATCTTATTTTCTAACGGGAGTGAAGTTGCATCTTATTGTAGACTTTAAAATTCTCATTTTTCATAAAAAAATAAACCCCTAAAAGTACTAAATGAGAGATAAGGGTGGTCTTTGCATTTTTAGGCACGATAGCGTAAAATATATTCATTGAAAATATTTTCTTTCTCCACTGATATTTTTCTTTGTAGTATTGTAAATGGTCAATTAAATGGTATACTTAAAAAAAAAAACATCTATACAGCACCATACTGCCTTGATTATTGATGCTTTATGGAGAATCTTAAAATATGCATTCTGTGTCATTTTCATCTTTGACCCTAGAGGTTAGGTGGTGTAAGGTAGCATTGAGATCTTTGCTGAACTTGCATTTTCTATAAAGGCCGGCTGGTGCTGAAGAGCTGCTTTCCTGTTCTGTTAAACCCTCGTCCATCTTGATCGATTGGAAGGCTCTTACAGTAATCTCCATGTGGTTCTCCCATTCCCCTTCACCCTCTTACCTTCCGACTTCATCACTTGCTCGCGCTCTCTGCTCTTCCTGGTGCATCAACCCTCCCAGCTTCTCGCCATTGCTTTGTTTTCTTCTCCCCATGCATTGTCATGCAAAGTGTCTAACTTGTGTTTGATTCGTTACCTCTAGAATTTAGGCCTAGAAGGAAAGGTCTTTCTTGTTCGTCCCTCTGCTTGTTCATTATAGATTACTGCTGTCAGGCACACAGTGACGGCTTTGCAATTGTCACTTGAGGAAATGGAGCTGAGAAACGTTGTTCCTGGTCATGAAAAGTGCTTCTGCTTGGATGTTTGCAACCATGAACATTTTCAGGAGATTGCTATCTCAGAAAGCTAAATGTGTGTGTGTGTGTGTGTGTGTGTGTGTGTGTGTGTGTGTGTCTATCATATATAAATGAGTATATACTATAAATACATATATATATTCTCATCCCTTTTATAAAGGATTTTACATTCATTATTGAGGGGCAATGTGGGCATGTGTGTGGAGGTCAGAGAGCAACTTGCAGGACTCAGTTGTCTTTTGTCTTATTCCACTGTGTGGATCCAGGGAATGAACTCAGGTCGTCAGGCTAGGCAGCAGGCTCCCTTACCCACTTAGCCATCTCATTTGCCTTATTTCAAATATTTCTCAGGCCATGAGTTTTAAACACAGACTTATACAGTATTTGAATGTAGTTTAAGTGGTTTCATGGATCTGTAGCATTCTGTTATGTTTAAGAAAATGATTTGTCTATCAGGTTCTGGAGCTGCAGAGCCCACCAAAGGCCAGCGCGGTGGTGAAGGACTGTGTCAGGGCCTGTCTGGATTCTACATACAAATATATCTTCGACAATTGCCATGAACTCTATTCTCAGCTGATAGACCCGGTAAGAGGAGATGTGGGGCTTTATGGTCACTGCCATTCTGTTTCTGATATCTGTTTCAGTACATTTAGAATAGCAGAAAATGGGGAAGTATGCTCATTTAATTTCACATTAACCACAGGTTGGAGAATTCCCATCCTGCGTCTTCACATTTGAACATCATTTCCCTGTGTTTGAGCTAATCCATTCTTCACAATAGCTTTATGCGGCAAAGGCAGATATTATTGTTCCTGTTTTCAGGTGCATAATTGCGTTTAGAAGAATTAAATGTCTTGCTCCAGATCACAGAATAGGTAGCAATTCCTCTGAGGGAAATCTGACATTAGGCCAATATGGCATTAAGTGGAAATGTATTCTGCTCTTCTCTGTTTGTTTTTCTTCTACTACATTTAGTAAACATCTAGAGAAAAAGAAAGCTCCCTTTGAAAATTCAGATGCTGTGGCTGGGGCTGCTTGCCTACCATGCTCAAAGCCATGAGTTTGATCCCCAACACTGCATAAGCCTAACATAGTGGCTGAAACCTATAATCCAGACATTTGGAGGGTGGAGGTAGGAAAGTCAACATTTCAAGGTCATTCTTAACTGCATAGTATGTTGAAGGCTAATTGCGGTTACGTGCAACTTTGTGCCCCTAAAGTAAGGAAAAGGAAGGACAGGAAATTAGCAATTGTGCAAACAGTGATATAACATTTTTTTTAAAGTCTCCTCCAAAGGTGTCCTCTTCTGTATTACTGTCTAAGCCTTAGACTCCTCTTTCCTCCCCAGAAATGAGAAGACCCTTTATGTAATTCTTTTACAGAGCTAAAAGTGTAGGTATTATAGCCGTGGTATTGTCAAATCTTTACTTAGTAATTAAGGTCATGGGATAAATAATTTGGTGGCACAGACTATAACCGCCACCAGAGAAGGTGGAATTCTGTAACTGTTGTCCATCAATCAATTATCCATGTGCAGTACAGCATGTCACACATAACTGGCACTCTGCAAATGGTGGGAGCTGCAGTTCTGAGTCTTATTTGTAAATGCACACAAGTTAAAATCCAAAGACTGATTTCATTGTGTGTTCTGATGCTTGCACATTACCATTAGTGGAGCAAAGCCTCAGTTGGGGTTTTCTCCTCTCAAAAATAGACAGAATGCTTTCTTGTCTACTTCAGAGATGGACTATAAAACCAAGACATGCTGCCAAGCACCTAGAAAATCAGAAATCAGTGCAAAAGCATCAGTAATGACAAATGTTTAAAAACATAGAGTAGAAGCCAAGGAAAGACTCTTAATATGTTAAAACACAGACGCAAGTTAAAAGGCAAATGTGAAATTTGAAACAATGTGATTAGAAAGAAGCTCTGAGCCAACTGAAGGAGTCCTGCGTGGTTAAGTGTGATATATTTTTTTTCTGACATTTACCATTTAAAACCTTCCAGTCACTACAGATACTGTTGCTTTAATTAACTTGAATTGATTTGTGGGAATAAATATTATATATAGATATAGATATCTTTAAAATAAAGAGTCTTTTTAATTTATGAGCAGCAATAGTGATATGAAGGACATGATGATGTTACATGGATAAATGGAGTGTCAATGCTAGACACACTTTCTTAGAAAAGCCTTATGTTTAGTGGCAGATTTCTTCTAAAGACCCCCCTTCAGAATAGTGTTGACAGGTCTGGGTCCCACTGCCTGGGTGCCTCCCAAACAGTTCAAGCTATTCAACTGTCTCACTTATCCAGAGGGCCTGATCCAGTTGGGGGCTCCTTAACTTTTGGTTCATAGTTCATGTGTTTCCATTAGTGCATGAGCTGGCTGTTTGGAACCTGGGGCTTATGCAGGGACACTTTGCTCAGCCTGGGAGGAGGGCACTGGACCTGCCTGGACTGAATCTACCAGGTTGAGCTGAATCCCCAGGGGAGTCTTTGCCCTGGAGGAGATGGGAATGGGGGGTGGGCTGGGGGGAAGGTGAGGGCAGGAAGGGGGAGAACAGGGGAACCCATGGCTGATATGTAAAATTAAATTAAATTATAAAAAAGAGTAAAAGAAAAAATCTGCTTCAAACTCCAGAGTGCTAAATACTTCACCATGGGAACTGGATTTTTGGAGCCCATTCCCTATGGTAGGATACCTTGCTCAGCCTTGATGTAGGAGGGAGGAGCTAGGCCCTGTGTCAATTTAATATGCCAGACTTTGTTGACTATCCAAAGGAGGCCTTATCCTCTCTGAGGATGGGGGATTGGATGACTGGGAGGTGGAGTGGACAGGAGAAGAGGAGTGAGAGGAATTGTGGGTGGTATGTAAAATGAAAAAGAAAAAAAAACCTTTTCAAATAAGATAATCTACTTCAGTCTCAAAGAAAGAACAGTGTTGAAGGAAAGCCTAAGGTAAACATGCAACAAATTATCAAGTGTCCTACCAAATATAAAGCTAGCTTGGCTGTGACCTGTAAGTGGAGTCTACCCACACTGTAGTTGGTGGGTAACAGAAGAGGGTAGGTAGACTGCAGTATCCCTTGCTCCAATCTCTGCATACATCTTTTGGAAAACTAGAGGATAATAGAATCTCAGGAAGAAATGACTTGGTTCCTTTCTCTAATTTCCAGGCTGCATTTGTTTTTCTCAGATATTCTACATGGCTCTCTATGGCTCTGTTCTGTTTCCTTCCCATTCCTCAAATATCTTATTGAAAACTGCATCTTGCTATATTGCTTTCTTTAAAAAAAAAAAATCTATCTTTTTGTTTGCCTGATTGACTTTTTTCAAGAAGGAGGATGGTAAAGATGGCCAAGGAAAAGAGATCCAGATTACATAGGAAAATTGCTTCTGAGGTTTCATCCTATGTAGAGAAAAGTGTTTAAAGCCATTAGTAAATTCACAGATATGCAATAATTAACTCTTTGGCTTTTGTTATGTACCAGACACTGTAAAAATAAGGGAAAGAGAAATAAATAAGACAAACACAGTCACCATCATCATGAATTTACAGTCTAGCAGGGAGGATAGACAGTGAAGCCATAATTACACCAGTAACTAAAAGAGTGTCGGATTCCAGGGAAGGGAACACATGACATAATGTTAAAATACAGAAAAGGAAGAGCCACTGGACCCTGGGATATAGGGAAAGTTAATTTACTACAACTGCTACTGCTGGAAGCATATCTGTAGGAAGACTGGGATTAAACACAGAAAATACTAAGCATTGCACTGCCCTCATTCGAGACTGCAGTGTGGGGGCTGGAGAGATGGCCCAGTGCCTGAGAGCACCGTTACTCTTGCAGAGCACAGGCCTTCAGAGTCATCTGTAATTCCATTTCCATGGGACCCCATGCCTTCTTCCAGCCTCCGTGAGCACTGCCCTCACATGATGGACACACATACACATAAGCAAATCTTTTTAAAATGTTACCGCTTGGTAGGTCCTACCCATCAAGTTGAGCCCTGTGATTGGACTCGTTACTCACAACCTACTAAAACTGTCTTTCCTATGCTACCAATCACATAGACTTGCCCTAAGTCACTCAATCCTCTAACCTCATTTAGGTTCCCCAAAGCCTTTGGTACCCTTCACCACTCCACACTTCTTAAAACACTGTCTATTTTGGGCTGGAGAGATGGCTCAGAGGTTAAGAGCACTGACTGCTCTTCCAGAGGTCCTGAGTTCAATTCCCAGCAACCACATGGTGGCTCACAACCATCTGTAATGAGACCTGGTGCCCTCTTATGGCCTGTAGGGATACATGCAACACTTATACATAATAAATAAATCTTTAAAAAAAAAATAAAGGGCTGGAGAGATGGCTCAGCCATTAAAGGCTAGGCTCACAACCAAAAAAAAAAAAGCTTGGCTGTGGTGGTGCATGCCTTTAATCCCAGCACTTGGGAGGCAGAGCCAGGTGGATCTCTGTGAGTATGAGGCCAGCATGGGTTACCAAGTGAGTTCCAGGAAAGGCGCAAAGCTACACAGAGAAACCCTGTCTCGAAAAAAAAAAAAAAAAAAAAAACCCAAAAAACAAAAAACAAAAAACACTGTCTATTCTAAGTGGCCAGTCACCATCTACTTATCTACTTACTTTCTCCTATCTCACTGGCTATTCCCCTTTGAGATCTTTGTCACAGTCCTTTGCCACCAAGAATATTGAATGTCACAGCCCCCTGCCCAGTTTTTTTGCCCTTGCCTCCAGCTGTACATAGTGACTCGGGGCAGAATGGCAAACACCCTACCAGTCTTCAGAATTCCTGAAGGTTACCAACTTGTTGAAAAGCAGGCATTGGATGTAGGCTACGATGTAGAATCTTGAACATTTCTTTCATTTGGCAAACAGCTCCCATGAGACCTAGATGAGAGCAGGTTATCCTGCCTTGCTCCACACAGATCCTGGTCCCTGATTTGTCTAGCACTAGAGCTAGCCTAGGAAGTGCTGAAGCTTTGAGAGGGGACCTGTTTGAACTCAAAGTGAAGTTCCCATCATTAAGAAGCAACTGAGTCTTGGGCAAATCCGTCTAAGCTTTGATTTCTCTGTATATGAAGAGAGGATAATGTTAATTCCATTTGCTACCAAAATTGCTGTGAGAGCTGAATGAGGTAGTGTTTGTGAGTCACCTTGCTCACAGATGCCCAGCAGGTCACCCTGTGATTCATTCTAACAACACCTGCCTTGCTCTTGAATTAAAATTAGGGATGGATCTTGACAGTAACAGCCATCAAAAGGGAAACTTTGGTTCTGTATTTTCCTTATGGCACCTCATAGTTCTATAGGGGTGACATTTATAACATATAAAATCCAGTTTTCTGGGCCCACCTGGCTCCCTCTGAAACGTGAAAGCTGTTACTCCCCATCTGCTCACAGTGAGTCTTTCAGGTATTTGGAAGCACTGAAATGTGTTCTGTAATTAAGCTTGGCACCAGAGCTCTATCGAGATCACCACTTCTGTCAATGTGCCTTGCTGCCCTCTCCTCTCCAGTGGCTTCGCTTCTGGCACAGGGCCCTTTCATAACTGGTCACAGCAAGGTCGCACAAGCCAAGCTATCATCCTCCTGCACAGGGGAATCTCCACTTCTGCCCTCACTCAAGGAAAGCAGGATGAACAACCCACAGTTTTACATAAAATATCACAGTAGTGGCTGGAGAGGTGGCTCAAGGCTTAAGAGCACTTACTGTTCTTGCAAAGGACAAGAGTTCAATTCCCAGTAGTCACACAGAGAGGCTCCAAACCACCTGTAAGTCCACTCCAGGGATCTAAGATCCTCTTCTGGCCTCTGCAGACACTGCATTCATACATGCACATATACACAAACATACATAATTTAAAATAAAAAGTAGAATTTGGAGATTATGACGATATTTATCTCTTCCTGTGCTCCCTTCAGAAAGATCGCATTTAAATAGACATCTTATATTTGTATATACATTGTCCTAGTTTATGCAATTGGTGGCATAGTATGAAATATTGTACTGAGCCTTATTTCATTTTCTATGGCTTTGAGGTGGTTTCATAATTAATGCAAGCATATTCTTATATTTCATATCTTCATAGCATGACACTGAAAGGACACTTCACAGTTTATTTAACTTATCCCTGTTGGTGGAAATTCCAATTATTCAAATTATGTACCAGTAGTTAAAAAATGCTGGGAAGATCATATATATATGACATATATATATATATATGTATATATATACATATATATATATATATATATAATTTTGTAACTTATAAAAGAAAATGTTTCTCTTAGAAGTCTAAGAGAGGTAGTTGATTGATGGGAAACAGATTTTACAATTTTAAAAGGTATCAATAAATTAGCCTCCAAAGAGGTTTTAAAGTATTGTAGGCACTGCAGGAATCTACAGCAGGGTCTTTCATCTACAGAATGGCCATATAGAGTTCCATCAAAGCTGTTGTCTCAGGCCATCTGGCTGCTCTAAAAAATAGATTGCATGATTAATAAGCCAAACAGTTTCACAGTTTTATTTCTCATCATTCTGGAGGCCAAAAAGGCCCAGATTGTGACTCTAGCAGGTCCGGTGTCCAGTGGGACTAGCTCTCTCCTCCCCAGGCTTCGCCTTCTTGCCGTGCCTCTCTTGGCAGACCAGAGCTGTACCTGCTCCCTTCATAAGAACACTGTCTCATTTATGAGGGCAAAAGCTACTAAGCTTGATTATTGCTCTGAAGGCTCTGATTCTTAATGCTTTCTCATTGGATTTTAGCTCCAATGTATGAATGAATTCTGATGAACACTAACATAACATAGTGGTTTTTTTGATTTTTCTCAATTTGATAGATGTGGAAAATGCAAAAAATCTGATGGGTTTTTATATATATATATATATATTTATCTTATTATTGATATTTAAACATGTTTCATATGTAAAAACTCCAATACTTAATAAAGTTTATGACAATTTTTATCAGTAAGATTTTACTCTATAGTAAAGAAATTGGATCTTTGTTCTGATAAGAACTAGACTTATAATTTTTTAAATTATATTATCAAAGATTTTTATTATTTTATGCAATCAGCTGTATAAACATATAGCTTATTTAGAAGTTATGTCATGGTGAGAACTGCCATCCCCACTGTAAGAATACTTTGAAAATCTGGTCACATTTTTCCATCTGTAATGTATGCTTGTAGACCTTTTTAATGCTCAAATGTCTGACTCACCTAGAAGTTATTCTGGTATGGAGTGTGATGAAGACATTGCCTTAACATAATGTTTCACTAAAAGTTTGGAAACAAAAGCATGAATTATAGAAGAGAATTAAATCAACAAATAACATTTCTGCCTTGCCTTCCATCCATCCTAAAATATAGCCTAGAGAACAGTAGAAAGATTTTCTTGTTTTCTTCCTCCATCCTGAAGGCCCTTCTGCAAATTGGCTTCATGAAATATTAAACTTGAAAATAGTTGTAAAGCTCAGCATTAGGAATAAAGTGGCTTTCTCAGTTCTAAACTTACCCCTTGAAATCATTTTCAAAAGGAAAAGAACCAGCTATTGTTTCAGAAGTGTAAAAGTCTACATGCTTTTGTACACTGATACATTTTAAATGGTAAGACAGAAATTAAAAGTTCTCACTTAATTCATTTGTAGGGAGGGAACAAAGCCTCAGACAAATAAACTAATTGGCAAGTGTAAAATTTTTAGGAGACAATCAGTTGGGACACTAATCATTGAAAAAGCCAGGAAGAAATCTGTGAGAATGATTCTTCGGTGGAATAGCTCAGTGCCTGTGCACATCCCCCTTGCTCTTAGAATTGTATTTCTTACAGGAATTGTGTTGTCTTTTTCAAAAGAATATTGCTATTCCTGTATTGACTTTTCCCAAAAACATTAAGAGGGTTTTATAGTCAATTAGCGTACTAGACTCTTCTCATACTTCACTCAAATCCTGACATTTGACCAAGGGAAGGCAAGGGTAGATGGCGACATGCAAGGAGATAATTAGTCAATATTAAGCTAGGGTTGTAAATGTGTGCCTATATCACCATCCTCTTTATGTGCCCCACAAATGTACCTATCTGTGCAGTTAGTCCCTGGGGTTCTTCCTATTCCATGTGAGCATTAGACTAGACACTCTTTGGGCCAGAGCAATCAATTCTCTCATCTTCCAAGTTCATTTCCTATTGCATTGTTTGCAAAGTGGAGTCAGGGGTCCATTGCATCAGCAGCTCCTGGAGATTGTTTAGCAAAGCACATCCTCAAGCCCCACCCAGAAGCTCCTGAAACAGAAGGTTTGGAGGGGCTCAACAAGCACTGGAGGAGATTCCATCATTGTTTGAAAATCATGGATCTACTGTGTGACTCAGAGAGAAGTAAAGGGGGCAGCTAAAATAACAGATGGAAAGTGTCCTGGGAGAGAAGAGATAAGATGCATGGGAACTCAGAGAGTCACAAATGCTGTGTCAGAAGGCTTCCTCATGCTTTCCAAGAAGACATACAATATGTAATTACATAAGAAGGATATATTGTGAATGGCAGATGGCCAAGGTCCAGACAAAGTGTTAGAAATAAATGCACCACCTCAGACTTGTAAGAGGGTCTGATGCACCCAGAAAGCACATCTGGGCAGCTGTTACCAATCTCAAAGCTGAAATGACCATGAGCCCTGGCAGGAACAAAGGTGTCACATTTCATTTGACACAAGTAGCAAGAGCAGTGAATTCTGTGAGGACTGCAATGTGGGGGTCCCTTCTCCTGACAGAGAAGGCCAAGAAGTGAAGCAGACGAGTAGGAGGAGGCCGAGTTAAGTAGTTCGGATCCGTTCTGAAAGAACGGTGGAGCCTCTAGGAATTTCAAGTGGGAGCCTCGAGTGACCAGATTCACATCAATAAAGATGGAGCCGACAGCAGGAGAGACTTAACTGGAGGGGCAAGATTGGGAGCATGGAGAGCAGCAGCTCACAGGCTAGTCGGGTGATCTTACTCTATTATGGGTTCTAACAAATAGAACCCGATTTAGATGATTTGTTCTGTCTCGAATAATTCATTTACAAAACTATGTCAGAGCTCTGTGGTATGTGTTAGGGCACGCTAATGTATACAGAAGATAAACATCTCAACTCTGAGATGTTTGGGGATCCTTGGCAACTATGGGTATTTATGGAATGGAGGATGAAAATAAGCTATTTTAAGGATATTTAAAAATCCAAAAACAATCATATATTTGTGTTGAGGCAAGTTAAAATGAATGTTTTTTTTTTTAATTTGGGCTGAAATTATGTCCATTTGGCACATGGATGCTTTATCTCTCAATGCTAATTAGAAATGCCAGCCAGACCTTTGTTATGAATGAGAAAAGGAACCTTTTGCTTAACTGATACAATAGAAAATAAAAAGAAATGGGACCCAGTGGGAGAAAATAAACACAGGTATCTTTGTTGTTAAAGACTCCAGAAGTGGCACATTATCTGTTAGTGATGAACAGACATGAATGAATTAGGTGGCTACCCAAGCCTTCACTAGAAAAAAATTACCCAAAATGAAAAAAAAATTCAATTGCATGAAAATAGCTCAATTTTTAATATAAAAGTCATATTTATTTGTAAGTGATTGTACTGAGAGCCCTCTAGTCTTGAAATCTAGCAATTCAGTTAGTGTTCTTTGTTTTTTTGTTTTTTGGGTTTTTTTTTTTTCTTGGACACAGGGGCCCTGTGGGGTTTAGTGACATTCTATACAATTTCAAATTCAATTCAGTATCAAGTGTCAGGGGCTTTTGTAATTTGATTGAGCTAATGGCAGTTCATGCTTTCAGTGAGGGACAATAAGATTTCAATGTAATAATTCTCCGCATGGGACCAAGCCTGTATGAATCTAAAGCAAACACTTAGAACTTTGGTGGAAAATGTGGTTCTACATTTGTTTCATGCCCATCCACCAAGAAATAGATACACGCCGGATCATACTTACTGTATGCGCTCATTAAGTGGCTTCCCAGGCCTTCATCAATATAATAGATGCCTAGAAAATGCTAATAACACACTTTGCTAGCAATTAGCTTCTCACTGATGGATAGTTAGTTCCGGGGAGCAGGAAGCCATGAGTGAGTGTAGTTGTAGCATGGTAGAGTGAATGCCACTGGACAGCAATACAGTTCAGCGGGGTTTTAACCACTGTGCAGACTCCTCCGTGACACACACTGATACTGACCCTCGCCCTGTGCCCAGGGAAGTAACACAAATTGGATTGCAAGGACTCCACTTACCATCCTTTTGAATTTCCTCAACTTCATTCTCCAGAAAAGGCCCTTTCCAGAGACCCAACAGCCTATCTCAGATCTGAAGAAGTGCAGAACATGGCTCTGGAATGCCTTCAGTCTCTTTCGGACTTTGTTGGGTATAGACTCCACTCTGAGGTCCTTCACTCTGGATCATGCTGCTTCTTCATAATTCTTGCTCATTATACCACTTAGAAGTGTCTTCCATTCCATGGTACCTAGGGAGAAATATGTTTCTCTGCTACAATCCATGACTCTGTGTTGGGAGAGACTTCCCTTCTTCAATGACTTTAGTATATATTATTATTTATGAATATGTGTGCATATTTGAGTCCAGTGACTGTAGAGGCCAGAAGAGGGTGTCAGAGCCCCAGGAGCTGCCTGATGTGAGTGCTGGGAACTAGACTCAGGTCTTCACACCCTCTTAACCCCTGAGCCATCTCTCCAGCCTCTAGAAATACTTATTTAATTTACATATGTCTGTCGTGTACATTGGGCATCTTCCCTATGCCCTGCCCTTCTCTCCCCTTACCCACTCCCATGAGTCACCCTTGTTCTCCTAGAAAGTGTCACATTTACTTTATATCTTATATGCATACAAGATTTTATGTATATATGTGAGGATATTTTGTCCCCCAATATATTGTTCCCCCTAATAAACTTATCTGGGGTCAGAGAACAGAACAGCCACTAGATAGACATAGAGGCCAGAAAATGGTGGCACACACACCTATAATCCTAGCATTCCGGAGGCAGAGATCCATCTCTATCTCTGTGAATTCAAAGCCGCACTGGAAACAGCCAGGCATGGTGACATATATCTTTAATCCTAGGAAATAATGGCAGGAAGCAGAAAGGTATATAAGGCAAGAGGACTGGAAACTAAGTTTGTTAGCTTTTAGGCTTTTAGCAGCAATTCAGCTGAGATCCATTTGGATGAGGACGCAGAGGCTACCAGTTTGAGGAAACAAGATCAGCTAAGGAATTGGAGAGGTGAGATAAACTGTGGCTTATTCTGTTTCTCTGATCTTTCAGCGTTCATCCCCAATACCTGACTCCCAAGTTTGTTTTTATTAATACGAACTTCTAACAATTTGTGCCACATATATATACATACATATATATGCTGGCTAAGATTAGCCAGCAGTGGTGGCACACACCTTTAATCCCAGAACTCAGGAAACAGAAGGCAGCAGATCCCTGTGGGTTTGAAGCCAGCCTGTTTTACAGAGTGATTTCCAGGATATCCAGGCCTACACAGAGAAACCCTGTCTCAAAAAATAAAATTAAATTAAAAACTGAAATAAAATAAAATCTAGAATTAACCCTTTCAGGTACAGTTGAGATATAGAAATTTACAAGCAGACATATAGATACACACACACACACACAACACACACACACACACACACACACACACACACACACACACACACACACCACATGCATCCTAATGAATTTGGAGATAAGTCTTAGGAGTCTATCACCACCACTTTGAAATCTTCCTTTTTATTTACCCACATTTATTTATCTTACATTTGCAAGAAGATATCCTGTGCATTCTGTGGGAATCTTGGCTAGATCAATGACCATGTTAACTTGTGATTTTTCACATCAGCCATGGCTCCTATGAGACTTGAACTTTGTGACCAAAGCACTTGAGTCTTTCTAGTTAGTCTTCATATGATAAACTCCCTACCTAGGCTTCCCACTGGCCAATCCCAGGGAAAATCCTGACCCCGGAAATAACCCATGTTGGGAAGACAATAGAAGTGTCCTTGAGAAGTCCCTGATCACACTGTGTTTCTCCTGGGGACTTGTACCACTCATCTTCATCACTGGTAGAATATCCTGGGTTTTGGAAGGGATACAATTACCTATCTTGGAGATACTTGGAACTAAGTGTTTTGTTATGTTTTGTTTTATTTTTTATTTTATTTTATTTTTTTAGCTTTGTAGTATGAGGGGGGACTTTGTGATTGTGTCCTTGTTCCAATGCACACAATTTTCAGTCCTACCCATGTGGGTCATTCCAGTCCTATTTTATTAATGACTCCCTTTAAGATTAAGCATCTCTTTCCCAGATACAAAGGGCTTTAATTTGATTTTAAAAGCATCTGGCTTGTTGTAATTATACTGCTCTTCAGAATTAGCTGCTGGGGCTGCATGTGTTGTTCTGATGCTGCCTTTCCACCCTGTGGATAGTGGATTCTCTTCCATGCCACTGCAGAATGTCACAAAGAGGCCAGCAGCTTAGCGTGCTGATGTCTACCTCCCCGAGATTTCCCTTGTGGCTTTACCAAGGTAGATTTTAATTTTGCCTGAGATTTACTCTTCTAGCCCAGTTTCAAATCCCCAGGATGAAAAGGCATCTTTGTCCAAAAGCGTTTTATTTCTTTATGTCATAAGAATACACACACTGATGCACAGAATTGCATATGTACCTTATACCTTGTACATTGAATTAAGCAAAGTATTCCTTTAACATACTTGTTTATCTGTTGGAGGTGGAGGTGTGTGCATATCACAGTTCATATATGAAGCTCAGAGGACAACTTGTAGGAATGGATTCTCTCCTTCCACCTTGTGGGTCTCTGGGACTGAATTCAAGCTGTCAGGCTTTGTAGCAAATGCCTTTCTTTACCTGTTGAGTCATTTCACCAGGCCTGACTATGGCTTTTGTTGAGATACGTATTTGACATATAGTCAGTTCAATGATGAAATGGTATCTATTAAATAACTCCTTAAGTGTTTGACTCAGGATATTGGTTATAATTGAGAAAATCAGGTTGGCTAGAAAAGAGGAATCTGACACAGCAAAGGAACAAAAAGCTTCTTGCCAACCTTTCTCCTAAATAATGTCTAAGCGCTGGGTGTTTTGTTATAGCAACAGGCCTGTGTGTTCCCAAATATCCTGACAGAAAAGCCATAGAGGGCATCTTTCTTGCTTTTCTGAGAAATGTCTGTTCAGTTTTAAAATATATTTAGATGTCTCTGTCCTGGATGCTTAAAATACATCTGACCATCTAGTGGATATAAGATTCTACTGTCCCTGTTGGAACAGAGCAGAGCACTACTCCTTGAGACCCAGCTGGATCCTGAATTCTTGGCTCTCCCAGCTGTATCTTTTCATAGGGAAATCTCAATGCTTATCAACAAAGCTCAGGGGAAGCATGACCCTACAATTTACAAAGCTAAATTATGTACAAGGGAAACTGTTAATGGCATTACTGTTTGTGTACTCAGATCCAATTATATTAAAATTGCTTCTCAGAACCTGTAGGATCAGAAAGAACCATGCAACCAGCTAAACCAAGCCTCACACACTTTATAGTCTGAGCAATCCAGAAAGTTCTTTCACTACCATGCTCATGGTTCTCAATCGTGCCTATCCCTAAGCTCAACATACCACCTTTCCTATAACAACTGCCTGATATATGTAACAGTGGGTAATTTTCCCAACTCTGCTTGGTATTTTGCTCTTCTTCATGATGTTATTTTTGTACACAAATTACTGTTATTTTGCTCATGTTACATGTTTTCTGGGACACCTCAGCTCACCTGTTACATGACAGGTATTTGTTTAAAGTGAGCATTTTAGTCTGCTTTGTCTTTGAAAAATCTCTTTCCACCTATTGTTCATACTGTGTCTTGCATAGGGTATCTGCTCAGTAAACATAAGGTGGAATGCATGAAGATTAACTCTTTGTCAGATCAGCTTCTAGAGTAACGATGAAAATGACTCAACAGATGGCATCCTTAGAAATGGTGCTCTCATCATTGCCCTCACCCTGAAGTCGCTTTGAGTGCTAGTCCCAGTTAAGATCAGGGCATCTGTCCTTACAGAGAACACTGATTCAAGTCAGGTCCATGCAATAGAATCGTGCATGATGCTGGAGAAATGCCCTGTCCAATACCGTGGCCACTAGCCAACTGCAGCTAGTGAGCACTTGAGTCAGTACTAGGAAAAAATGAAAGACTGACTGTTTCTAAAATCCTGTTTAATTTGAATAATCACATTTGACTAGTGACTGGTGGCACTGTGTTAGAAAACATAGTTCTGGAGCTCAGAGCAGCAAAGGACACTAACACTGTGCAGAATAAAATATGTACCTGGACTGGGACAGCAGAAGCAAAGTCTACCAGGCTAAAACTTTCAGAGCTGTATGAGTGCATAGTAGTCAAAGGAGTTTGCCTTGCTCACCCTGATCCTGGCCTTGCATTTGGGTAAATACTAACCCATGATTTCTTACTATTGGGACTTCACCTTGTGTTGAGGCATGGGTAAACCTGGGGCACCATGACTGACTTTTCAAGTCCCGCATTATCTATTGAACAGATTGCTGTGGATGATTGATTGATAAATAAAATGCTGATTGGCCAGTAGCCAGGCAGGAAGTATAGGCAGGACAAAGAGAGATGAGAAGTCTGGGAAGTGGAAGGCTGAGGGGAGGAGACACCAGCCTGCCATCCAGGGAGCAGCATGTAAAGGCAGCAGGTAAATCCATGGAACATGTGGCGACATACAGATTAACAGAAATGGGCTGAGTTAAAGTGTAAGAGCTAGTCAGTGGTAGGCCTGATCTAATGGCTGAGCAGTTTAATTAATATAAGTTTCTGAGTGATTATTTTATAAGCAGTTGTGGGATCCATGGGGCTGGGCAGGACTGGAGAAAATTCCAGCTACAACGGGGATTGTTCTGAAGTCTGATGGAATGTCCACTTTGCTATTGTGGGAGTCGAATTGTCTTCTTTCTCTTCCATTTTCTTAAATAATGTCTTAAGAATCCAATGGTCTTTCTGTAACCAAATCAAATGTCCCCTCCTCTGTGAAGAGACTTCTATATTCATTTCTCCTGACTGGCCTGCATTTAAACAGTGGGCCTAAAACACTGGGATCTAAACACCTTCTTCAACTTTTCCACATCTAAGCTTATTCCTCCCTCTTGCAACACAGTGATGCTAACATCTAACCCACGTTCACCTTCTTCATAACTGTGGACGGAGTGGCCGCTCAGTTCTCAGTACTCATGTGGCAGGCAGAGGTTCCATTTAGCAAAGGAGAGTTGGCCCTTGTTTTGTGGAATAGACCCAGATAAACAAATGCATAGTTGTGGGGAGGGGCTGTTAGGAGTGAGGCTCTTGTTTCAGTCTGAGACAGAATTGATGCTCAGTAAATGTTAACTTTAGGATTATCCTCTCTATCATTATTAAGCTGCAGAATCCATCTCATAAAAGAGAATGAGCTCATTAGCATGGCATTGTTCTCTTAAGCAATGGTGAAACTGCTCGTGACTGTTAATTAGGGGAAAACATTAACGCTTCTGTTAAGCAGGGATTAGCTCATGTGTACATGAAAAGACCCTCCAGAACTGCAAAGAATGTGAAAGAATGAGTTCTCTCTAGTCACCACCACAAATGAACTTGAACATCCCTGTGTTTTTACATCTATAAATAGAATGACACAGATTTTGTTGTTGTTGTTGTTGTTGTTGTTGTTGTTGTTGTTGTTAAAGTTCTTTTAGCTAAAGAAAAGTTAAATAGGCACCTGTTGAATGATTCAATATCCCTTTTCAATTTCATCTGGACACTGCTAGGGTTGAACTGCCGTTACTTAGGATAAGGTTAATTTGGAAACTGTATTATCAGCCAAGTATCGCCTCTGCTGACTCTTTCTCCTTTTATGCCTCTGAACTACAAGCCAGCAAGAGGTCCACATCCTAACTGCATTGGCAATTGACTTGTCCTTGGGATCATATTCCCCATGTGACACTCAACTCCTAAGTAATGATTCCGGCACTAGTAAGAAGTTGCATAATTGAAAGAACGCACCAGAGGGGCCGGAGAGCTGGCTTGGAGTTTAAGAGTGTGTGTTATGGTTACAAAGGGTTTGAGTTCCATTCCTAGCACCCACAACTGTAGGTGGGAAGTTTCTCTGGTCCCACCTGGCCCCGCAGTCTGGATGAATCTCTCCTGTCAGCAGTCCCACAGCTGCTTATAAAATAATCAATCACTCTGGAGATGTAATAATTATTTACAAACACTATGGCCTGTTGTTCAAGCTTCTTGCTAACTAGCTCTTATAACTTAGCCCAACCCATTTCTATTAATCTATGTATTGTCAAGTGCTTCGTGGCTTTACCTGTGTCCCATTATATGTTGCTCCTTGGAGGGCAGGCTGATGTCTCCCGCAATTCTGCCCTTCTTTTCTCTGTCTCTCTGCTTGGATTTCCCACCTGGCTGTAAGCTTTCTTGCCATAGGCCAAAACAGTTTTATTTATTATCCAATGGGAGCCACACATATTCACAGCATAGAGAAGACATCCCACAGCACATAACTGAGTATAACTCCAGCTGGCATCTTGTAATTTTCTGAACTCTTAGAAAACAATTGAGCATTTTGCCTTTCAGCTGATCTCTCCCTGTAATTCTACACAGCTGGAAAAAAGCCAGTAGGGTGGGTCTCCTGGGATTTCTCTATCTACATTGTTCTCTGCTGTCCACACAAACTGCAGAAGAGAGCAATGCCTACTTCCTCCCACTAAATAAAAGGTATCAAGTTTGTCTAGCCAAAATAAATAAATAAATCATTTCACATTGTTCCTGCTCCTACCAACAGGTCTCCTGATTCCATCCACCTTCTGCTGGAAAACCCTTGATCTTCTGCCCACTTCCATGCAGCCTCTCATCAACACTCGTTTCATTGTTTATATTATACTGCCAGGATCATGCTTGGTGCAAGTTAATCTACCAAATTACAATGCACTCTAAAACACAATGGTTTTCAAATGAAGCTCATTTGGCCAGTAATTTGCAAAGAACGGTGTAGTGGAAAAAAAAAAAAGAAAGAAAGAAATGCCACATAATAATAATGCAAACTTATTAGGCATCGAGAAAAATAGGATCTGAAATCTCTAAAGCCCTTTTCAAATCTAAAACATCAGACACCAACAACCTGACATTATGTCCTGATGTGATTGTGTGCCACCAGAACCAGGCTAATTCATTGAATTGCAACACCTCCATTCAGCTTTGGTCCACTTCTGAGGAAACCAAAATGTAGTGCCTTCCAGTTAATCATTCTGATTTCTACCCTGACATCTTGTCAGGTTTTTTATTTATAAGTTTCAAGCAGGTACTCCAGTTATTTATAACTTTTAGGGGTTTTTGACCTTCAGAAAGGCTCCCCACTAGACAGTCTTTCAACATAGTATGAGTGTTTTCCACTGACACAAGGAAACTAAATCTTTTATAAAAAGCCAATGAGTTATAACCACAAAAAGTAAATAGGTCTTCATTAATGTGTCAAATTTTACTAGTCCAATTTTAAGTTAATTTTAATTGTGATATAAAATGAATTTGTTTGCTATGTAGAGCATGATATTTGAGGTGTATGTAGACTGCAGACTGACAAAATCTATTTTATTAAGATGTATGATCTCAAATAACTATGAATTTTTATTTTTATTCTTTGCAATGCTAGGAACAGAGCCTACAGACGTATGCAAACTAGACATGTGCTGGACTACTGAGCTATATCCCCCACCTCACTTACAAGGGGTGGGAGCTGGAGGTCATCTTCCCCATATATGCCAGAATTAGGTCTGCCTTGATCTTGTGCTGATCTCACACAGGTAGTCCCAGGTGTTGTAAGTTAATGAGTGGTAGAATTGAGTTTCCTACTAGGTCTGAATTGAGAAAAGGACTGAATACAGTGAGCAGGCCTGACAATCACAGGACCCCTTGACGGGGACTTTGGGGATGCTTCTGAAGTCAGGGAAACTGATCTGCTGGCTTTAAGGATTCAAGCTTCCATAAGTACTGTAGCTACAAGAATAAACTCTACAAACAAGAAGATTCTAGATCCTATCAAGATGACAATTAATATGACATCACAAGGTACAGAGGAAGCTGGGCTCTGTGGTTGATATATTGTGCACCCCAATAAACTTCTCTGGGAGTCAGAGAACAGAACAGCCACTATATTAAACATAGAGGTTAGGCAGTGGTAGTACACGCCTTTAATCCTAGCATTCTGGAGGCAGAGATCCATCCCAATCTCTGTGAGTTCAAGGCCACTGGAAACAGCCAGGCATGGTGACACATAATTTAATCCCAGGAAGTGATGACAGGAAGCAAAAAGGTATATAAGACATGAGGACCAGGAACTAGAAGCTTTTAGGCTTTTAGCAGCAATTCAGCTGAGATCCATTCGGATGAGGACTCAGAAACTTTCAGTCTGAAGATTTGTGGAAACAGGATCTGATGAGGAGTTGTCAAGGTGAGGTTAGCTGTGGCTTGTTCTGCTTCTATGATCTTTCAGAGTTCACCCCAATACCTGGCTCTTGAGTTTTTTTATTAATTATACCTTTTAAGATGCGTGCTACAGGACTCCTTTCCATGTTCAATGTCTCAAGTTTGCTTCCTTTAGATTCCAGAAAATAGGGAGCAAACTGTGCCCACCACACACATACACACACACACACACACACACACACACACACACACACACACACATACACACACAGAATATAAAGTGAGTTGATCAAAATGACATATTTATATTTCTATTTGAAAATGAAATAGATCAGAGATGGGACAGTCTCTTAAGTATCTGTCCTTAGAAATCCTTAAATGTCTCTGGGCCCATTCCTGCTCTCTGTACTGTTTCATTCTCTGGACTCTTGGCTCCATGCTCTAGGTTCTTGGCCATGACCTTGAGTCATCTTCTTGCTCCATAAACACTGACTGACTCACTGTTACAGTCTAGGATCTGACTTGCTTTTTATTGCCACTAGATGCTTGGTGATACAAAGGTCTACTGTGTTTCATTTTATTTTATTATGCTTCATACAGACTTAGTTCCTTTCTGTCCAAACCTGATATGTTTATTTCAAATGTCTTTGGGCATTTCACTAGATAACAACATCCTCAATGCTGATGAGATGAGTCCCTATCTTAGATTAAAAATCAACCAGCAATGTGATGATGGGCTGAAGATACTTATCAAATGTATCAGACACATTGACTAAATTCTGAACGACTCAGGGCTGTTCTTGGGACCCAGATTCCTTGTAAGGTCTCATAACCATGAAATTAAGCACCTTGGATGTGTCCTGCTCCCTAGAGCATCCTTACCTTCTGAAGGGATCGAGGATGAGAATATATAACTGTTATAGCCCAGGAAATCCTGGCACCTTGTAGTTTTCTGAATTCTTCTTAGAAAACAATTGAGCATTTTGCCTTTCAGCTGATCTCTCCCTGTAATTCTACACAGCTGGAAGAAAGCCAGTGGGGTGGGTCTCCTGGGGTTTCTCTATCTACATTATTCTCTGCTGTCCACACAAACTACAGGAGACAGCGATGCCCACTTCCTCCCACTAAATAAAAAGTATCAACTTTGTCTAGCCAAAATAAATAAATAAATAAATCATTTCACATTGTTCCTGCTCCTACCAACAGGTCTCCTGATTCCACTCACCTGCTGCTGGAAACCCCTGGTCTTCTGCCCACTTTATGCAGCCTCTCATCAACATTCATTTCATTGTTTATGCCAGGATCATGCTTGGTGCATGAGTTAATCTACCAAATTACAATGCACCCTAAAACACAATGGTTTTCAAATGAAGCTTATTTGGCCAATAGTTTGCAAAGAACAGTGTGGTGGCAGCCATCTCTCTTGCATGTGGCTTTGGCTGGTTTGCCTGGACTGAGGTGAGGTCCAGTCTCTCATCTGGCATCTTCATGGGCCTGGCAAGTGACACCTGTTGGCTGGAACACCTGTTGCTCATGTGACCTCTTCTGGACTCCATGAATGAACAACTCACAGCAGGATGGCTGGACTATGAGAACAGGGGTACTGAGAGACATGGCCGTCAGTTTAAGACTTTGGCCTACACACAGATCTGTCTCACCCTTTGCCACATCTATTGGTCACAGCCACCCACATGCATGGGAAGAAAGCATTATTTCCCCCAATGAATGGTTTGTATGTGAAACCATCATTAACTTTGCCCTGGAGTATAGATAGCTATGTCTCCAAGAAAAGGGAAGAGATTTTGTGAACACCTTCCCCCTCTCTACTTGGCTACAGCATAAAGCCATTTAAATCTTGGTTTATTTAAATCAACATTCTACCACATACTCAACATTTACTTTCTTAAGGTGTTTGGGACATCCCCCAACTAATGCACCTACAGATTTGGTATCGAATAAGTTAGTGTCATGAGATAGTACCAAATCCTCACATGGTCCAAGCGGTAAAGGGTAAATAAGTCTCTTAGGTCTCTTCCATACAAGAATGGATTGTGTTTATGAGGGCTCTACCCTCACAATGTAGTCACCTCCAGAAGGCCCCACTTTTGAAAATATTCATTCATTCATTCATTCATTCATTCATTGTGTTTGTGCTGGCATGCTCGGAGGTCACAGGACAGCTTTCGGGAGTCAGCTGTCTTCTTCCACATGAGTCCTGGGGATGGAACTCGGGGTACTAGAGATTCAGCACAGTGTAAGGAGAAGTTTGAAACCTCGGGAGTCATGAAAATTCTCATCCCACTCTCCCAGTCACTTAGGCACAACCCAACATAGAAACACCTTTTCTCCAGGGCGTGCTGTACAGGAAATCTCCATGTCGAACCTAAAAATGGATCCTACATGTATTTGCCATGCATGTATCCATTTCTCTGTGACTGTAAGACTGCAAGTCAATTAACAGAGGGTAAGTATGATGCACAAATACTGTAGTTAGCTGTCTGTGCTCCCCACTCTCTCAGCTCATGACTAATACACCCAGTGGCTGCTGCAATGGGATTAAAAGGGGGTAGAAGCCCATTCGCTGACTCAGCAGGCTCAGTGTCTGGCACCTTTACATTACTGCTTATAATCACAGAAATTTAAAATTCTCCTCACACTATAATCTTCTCTAGTTTATTGTGCTTACAGCTATCATTCCTTTTGGTGCTGGTTGGTTTTATGTCAACTTGACAAAAGCTAGAGATCTGAGAGGTGGGAACCCCAAGTGAAAATCTGCCTCCATGAGATCCGTCTATAGACAAGCCTGTAGAGCATTTTTTAAATCAATGATTGGAGTGGGAGAGGCCAGCCTGCTGTGGGTGGTGCCACCCCTGGGCTGGTGGTCCTGGGTCCTATAAGAAAGTGGGCTGAGCAAGCAGGCCATGAAGAGCAGCAAGACAGTAGTCAGTAAGCAACGCTCCTCCACAGACTCTGGATGAGTTTCTGCTTCCAAGTTCCTGTGTTGTTTGAGTTCCTGCCCTGACTGCTTTTAATGACGAAGAGTAAGTGAAGTGAACCTTTGCTCCCCAAGTTGCTTTTGGTCATTGTGTTCCATCACAGCAGTAGAAACCCTAAGTCAATTATGTTTTAAACAATTGATACTTTACTTATTTTTATCTTACATGTGTAAGTGTTTTGCTTGCGTATATGTCTACCACAAAGGCATTGCCCTAGGACGCCAAAAGAGGTCTATGGCTCCCTGGCAACAGACATTTGTGAGCCACCCTGTGGGTTCTGGAAATTGAACCCGGGTCCTCTGCAAGAGCAGCCCCAGTCCTCTGAACCACTAAGCCATCTTGGCAGCCCCTGTTTGGTCATGTTGTTGTTCTCAATAACAGTGCACAACTCGAGGATGACCATGATTGTTCCTAGGGAGTATTAATGTACAGAATAAAGTTTTATAAAAAGATGTAACATTGAAGCATAGAGGCAGTTGTCTGTTTGCCACATAAACAGTCAGCAAGTTGTGTTGCTACCTCCTACAACTGGGGACCTGTGTAACTTTGGAACCTTGTTGGGTAGAGAGGTGAAATCAAAGTTTTTTGATGTCATGACCAAATGCAAAATCTAGCAAACGTCCGGCTGACTCTGGCATTCTGCAGAAATTGTATCACATTTTCTTTTAAATGAAGGCTCTCTTTTGTCTGATAAAATTACAAGTTGATGGTGGACTTTTTCTATGAGCATGAAGACAACTTCATAAGAACAGTGCTGTGTAGCTAAGTCTTGGTCCCTAGCAATATTTTCAGCTTTTCTGATTTAACAGGCCCACCACAAGGGCTGTAAAAGCCAGTGTATTTCAGTGCACACCCAGGTGATGGTGATGTAGCCATCCAGTGCTTCAGGCTTAGAAAAGCATTGGCCAATGGCAATTCCTAACGCAGGTTTGTTTCATGACTCAAAATGTTTCTTTAAGATTCCTTGCGTGGGATATGACACATAGCTTCCCCAAACACGTCTAGTGTGGATGTTAAAATTATCTTTGACACAGATGGGGTGTCAGAATGTTGACTCTAACTATCCAAGTGTACGATCAAGACCCGTCCAGTAAAGGGAGTCCAGGCCTCTTGCTTCATTAGCATAACTGCTCACCTCTCTCCCATTCATAGGCAGAGCTTAAGTGACTTCCCATACGTCTGTAAAATCCAGGCAATGAGGAGAGCATCCTTGACAGTGGCATCAAAGATTAATAGCAGCAAGAACCTTTGAAGTAGGTAGATCAAAGGTGAAGACGTTGAAAGCGGTCTAAGTAAGAGAGGTGATGATTATGCCAAAGGCAGAAAGAGAAGTCAAGGGCAACAGGACTGTCTTTCAAAGGAGGCCCTGCTTATGGAGCTTTAAGATAATACAGGGAGACTCAGCCAGCACCGGTGAGAGCTATTTTAACAATATACTCAGGATGCTTTCTTTCCAGGTAATGAGTGAGGAAAGAATAAAACAGTGATGGTGGATCCCATGACAGTAACAAAGCTGCTGTTTTCTGGCATTTTCTTTTCCACTTAGAGTATATTCAATGTCTCTACAATTTTGTTCAAATGACTGCCAAACTTGGAAGAGCAGCTTTTGCTATTGGTGCACAACATACTGCTGCTATTGGTGTCTTTATGTTCACATATATGTGTGTATGTGTATGTAAATGTGTAATATACATAATTTGACTTTTTGGCAATTTTCGCTGTGCTATCAACTTTGAAAAACAATTTACCATGTTGAGTTTGCATTGTATAGAAATTGACAACCACATTGGTTTAGAAATATCAAACCTGATTCTTTTTCCCCATTTGTACAGGGTAACACACTATTAGCTATGTCAGGTCTTCCCTATGTGGGTTTGAGTACAGAAAGTAAAAAATATTCCCTAATGAAAAAATACTGATGTTACTGTTTATCAACAGCTTTCAAAATGCCCAATTGTTCTACTGAGAAATACCTTCATCTGCATCTTTGTGGCTGGTACATAAAATATGACTGTTTTCTACTGTCTTCAGCATTTTTTAACTCTAGGAAGAAAAGTGATGACAGATTCTCTTCAAAACATTGAATTCATAAGGTCTGGTTTTCTAGCTTTTTCTGACTTTTTCCAGGACTCAAGTATGGTAGAGAACAAGGGAAGTGTTCCATCCCGTGGGATCACCAAGAATTTCTGGGCAGCACTGAGAAGCAAGGACAAAATTTGCCTTGAGTTCTACATTGACTTTAACTTTGGCATCCTCTCCTCTTTTGTATTGTCTGTAGAAACTCTCCTTGATTTCACTTGAAATGCATGAGTCTGGGTTCTAGTCTGTCTCTGAGATGACCAAGACTGGGCCTTGCACCTCTCTGCTGTGGTTGACCAAGTGACTCAGAGCAGGTTGAAACACCTCAACAGCTCATCTCTGTCCATTCTTTTCTCCTCCTAGACAGAAGCCCTCACAGGGTATTTTCTTGTTGTCTGCCATGTCTACTGTGATGTCCCCAAACCAAAAGCAGAGATTCATGTCATTTTGCTTAAATGTAATTAAGGTGTTGTTAGTCTTTTAAGATTGCCAAGATTAGGGATCTTAACGTCATCGTAGACACAATTGTGTCATTACAATGGCATTCTGTTTGGGTGAACAGAGTGGGGTGTCTATGAAGAGCTGGGAGTGGAACCTGGAACCTCCTGGATCTTCCCAGAGTCCAGATCCCATTTCTTATGACCCTCAAAGCTACACCAAATGAAATCATCATTAGTGGGAAAAGTAAAAGAAAAGGCCATGGTGATATGAACAATACAAATTAGTAAATTAGTAGGAATCTTTGGTACAGCAGGTTGTGGAAGTTAAGTGGGAACACTCTAAAACTGGAAGAAGACATCAAATGGAGATGAACTAGCCCTTGACCATGCCTATAACTCTCAAACTGCAGATAAGTGCTCAATAGCCATGACAGTCAGGAACTCAGAACAGATGCAGGAATTCCACCAATAACTTTGACACCAATAACTCGGTTTACTGTAAAGATTTACTTAAGATATGAAGCTCAGAATAATTAGCTGGTATTTTTAGTATACAATAGTTGTCATTGTGTCTATAAACCATGTAATTAGGACCTGAAGTCAAGACTAAGAACAAGGAAGGCTGTACATTTTCATGTTACCTATGTTTTTAATTTTTTAAGATAAGAATAGGAAGTGGCTATTATGCTAGCCCTCAGTTCCTATATTGATAGGATATAGACAATAATAAGCCTTTAACATTTGGAAATAGTTGAAGACAATGCAAACCATGAAAACATTGGTTTGAAATATAGTTCTGTCTATATAAAGTAAGTAAATCAGCCAAGATCACTTTGTTTAGACAAAGACTCAAGGGCAAGCAGGGAAGAAGGAAAGCCTCACCCAGAATGACCACACAAAAGGCCCTGGGTTGATGAGTGAAGACATTAGCAGAGAGACACTTTGGCTGAGAATCTACTAATAAAAATGGATTGTTCCTGTGGCTTATTTTAAGATCATATGTGGCTTTCTCTGCTTGGTCTTGATTTGGGAACAAGGGAAAATTTGCTGAGGTGCTTCAGGCACTGACTAGTCTGGCTCAGTTGCTACAGAAGCTGTGGTTTAGCTGTCTAGAGTGATTGCTGCTTACCATGGGTCAGAATTCTGTTGTATGAGGTCTAGTCATTGCGTGTTCAATCTTCAAGACTGACGGGTGTTTTATTTTAACTTGATGAGTTGAGAAGATCCCTCTTGTACAGCTTTTAGAGACAGAAGAGATAATGGACAGAAAGGGAGAGTTGGCATGTCTGCACAAGAGAAAAGCAAGAAGGCTGTTTCCACAGATGTCAAGACTGTCAGAGGTTACCTTGGAGATTGAAGAACACTCAATCTCCTCATCTTCAAGTCCAGTCTAAATGTAGACCCAGATAAATGCTCTCCTTTTTCCTAGCCAATAAACTGCCCACCTTGGTCTTGACAGGGATCTTAGATGCCTGAGTGTCTGAAAACTCCTTCCCTATTTCTTAGCCAATTACAGAGTTCCTATTTTTAACCTGCAAAGTGCTGGAACTAAGATATCTTTATCTCAGAAGTTTGTGGAGTTAAACAACTACCTTATCATGAGGGGAAGTTGCAAACACATTATAAAACAGCTATATAGTGAATGGTTTTATATTTTCTCTTCCTATGTTTTTATTGCATATAGAAGCTTATTTCTTTTTAAATATCTAGGTTCACTTCTATATCATTTTACTCTTTTCTCTGTCCTGGCCTTTCAGAGTCTCAGCATAGATATAACTTGTTACCAAAGCCTTTCACGGTTGCTTAACTGTCTTGAACTACAGTCATGTCAGCCACCATTCCTTTAAAGGACTCACCCACGCATGCACACACATAAGTACACAAATTCTGTGTGTTGTAGTCATATCAGCTTTGTCTTACCTTAAGAGTCATGTCCATGGGTTCCAGAACCATTCAACTGATTTCTAGACTTCCTTCCTATTGCCAAACTAAATGCACTGTTGGGTTGTGTTTTCATTTAAGTGAAAATGGTAATGAGGGGATGATTCATTGAAACATAGCTAAGTTATATGTCTTGGTAAACATTCAAAAATAAACACACACACAGTCATTTAGCACAGGATGACTAACTTCTGGTCTCAACAGAAAACATGATGATTAGGTACAGAACAGACTGAACCATGTCACATCTAGTACACAATTTACATCAGTGTTCTTGAGCCACAAACTGAGGTTTCTGGATAACTCTGGACATAGCAAAAATGATTTAGAAAAAGATGCCATGTATCTTACTTGTTTGTACTTTTGAGTGGAAATTATGTCTCCCTTTACATTTTTTTCTCTAAATTTAGCAAGTAAATGTAAAATAAGCACTCTAAGTAGGGTATTCAGTAAAATAAATAATAAGGATCATTTACCTGCATGTTGGAAAGAATTTTATATATTGTAAATGAAATTTATACATAAGACATTTACCATTACTATCATACTCCCTAACCTTAAAGTGAGACCATCCCACGCCACATTCCGTCTTCCAGAGGTGATCCTTAAAGAATTCAGACAGTGTGGAGAACTGGGAAGAAATTAAAGATGATTTAAATAAAAGAAGAAAAAGGTAGATTTACAAACATGAAGTTTACCTAATAAAGTTGTAGGTAGAATCAGGGTTACAGACGAAGCATGTAGCAGGTGCTAGTTGTAGAGTTTTCCATGGTTGGTTGTGTAACCAGACAACTTAGAGTTTTCAAATATTACCATCATGATTTTGAACAAAATATTTAGGCTTCATAAATATCCGCCCATTTCTTCCCCCCCCAACACACACACACACACACACACACACACACACACACACACCTTTATACACATAAGCTTGGATCTCTGTGGAAGAAGCCATATTAAAGGAATAGTTTCCAGAATGATTCCTAAGGTTGTAGGCTTATAGCATTCAGAGAGAGGAGTGGCCTACATTCCAGAGCCAAATCAAAGGCTGATGGAAGCTAACCCTAAACAAATGTGAGATTAGGGTGAGGAGGCTGGCTGCTGACTCTATCCACTCAGTGAAGACAGGAAACCTGGACTCCATAGCTTGTTCTTTCCATGATCTACACGTGTTTTCAGAATTGCTTCTCTGCTCCTCTGGTGAACAGGGCAGCACATGCCACAGAAGCCCCCTCACTGATCTTCTCTTTTGCCTGTTGCTTGCCATGTGAACAGAGTAAGAAGCAGGATGTTCCTCGGGAAGACCAGGGACCGACCACCAAGAACCTGGACTTCTGGCCACAGCTGATTACACTTATGGTCACTATTATCGATGAGGATAAGACCGCCTATACCCCTGTCCTCAATCAGTAAGTACACTGGCTGTAGCAGTCGGCAGGCTTCATTCTAACATTAAAAATGCATTGCCTAAATTTATGTGCTTCCTATATTCCAATGAGAGTAAAGACTTTTTAAAATTAAACCATAGAAATGATTTTATTTTACTTTTATCAGTAAATGCCAATTCAGTGATAATAAACATCTTTTTCGTTTAAATTCCAAAGAATATAGATGTCTGGCTGTGGAGTCGAATAGTTCCCAGGATTTGCTTTTTATTTAATGCAGAAGCTTTTCTCCTTTTTTTTTTTTTACCATTTTAACAATAACACAGATCCAGACTTACTGTGGAAAACTGGGTTGATTATTTTTTATTGCCTTTGCTGACCAACACAGTCTGAATCATAATTTATGTTTATTTCAATTATAATTGCAAGTACAAGTAGTTTCAGCCTTTTTTGCCTCTTAACTATCCATTTTTTATAAATTTTATTTTTAAATGGCTATTTAGTTTTATTTCATGTGGATGAGAGTTTCTGCCTGCATGTATGTATGTGCATCATGTGCATGCAGTGCCCATGGAGGCCAGAAGAGGGCATCGGATCCCCTGGAAGTGGAGTTAATAGATGGTTGGAGGCCACTGTGTGGGTGCTGGGAACTAAACCCAGTTTCACTGAAAGAGCAGCAATTGCTCTTAACTGCTGAGCCATTTCTCCATGCCCCTGTTCATTTAATGTTTTTGGCCCACAATGCCCAATTAGAAATGTGGCCTCATCCACTAGAGCTTGAAAACACAATGGGCATATTCCTAGAGAAAACTAACTCTCCCTCGCCAAGCTGCTATCAACTGCAATAGTTCCTCAGCTAGGGATGGGGCCTTGGGAGCTCTTCCCTACTCCATGCTGGAATTTTTAACTGTTTTGCTCTCATGCAGGCCTGTGCAGGTAGCCACTGCTGCTGGGAGTTCATGTGCTACAGCTATGGCATGTCAATAAGATGGCATTTCAAAGTGTCCCTCCACATCCTCTGGCTCTTACCATCCTCTAGTCCCTCTTCCACGATCCCTTAGCTTTGGTGCTTGTGGTTGGTATAGATGTTCATCTCCAACTAAGTGCTCATGGTGACATTCTCTGCACTTGGACAGTAACACATCTCTGCACTAACCACTACCTTGTAGCAAGAAGCTTCTCTGACCAAGGTTGGGGGCAGCATAAGTTTGTGGATAGAAACACAAACGTCTAGAAGGCAACATGACCATGTAGACAAATAACAGTAGGTTCTCCCTAGGGTTCTAACCATGTTTATAAAACCAGGCATGAAATCCCTCTCGTGGAGTAGACCTCAAATCCAAACAAGAAAGGCTTGCCACTGTTTCATTAGTGGACACTTCCTACCTGGAAAGTCTGTATTATAGCACTCAGAGTCCAGTGCTGGATATGTCCATCGATGTTTTATTTCTCCCCAGAAGCCTGTACAGCATCTCCAAACACTGGGAAAACTAGCCAGCAGGAAGGGTTTCCTGGTCAGCTTAACATTTATTTCTTTGTGTTCTGCCACTGAAGTGTGTGATGTCTTCAATAACAGGGTCTTGCCATCTATTAATTATTCATCTCTCTCACGCCTCAGATGCCTCCTATTTCTGAACAAAGCAACCTGATCTTTTCTATGTAATAGCCAGAGTGTCTGCTTTCCTTCTGTGATGTTTCTCTGTGTTCTCCAAACCTGGCCCCTGTGCTCATCTTTTTTTCTTCCTAATGCCAGAAGATAATGAAAATTTCCAACTGTCCAGAATTGGCTTTTTCATTCTCTTCTGTTAGAATGCCAGTCTCATGGCCATAACTAGTCCTCATCTTGGCTCTCAATGTGGGTCCTCCATTTAGCTCCCATGCCACTTAGGGTTTTTTTGTTTTGTTTTATTTTTGTTAATTTGATGCAAGCTAGAGTCCTCTGGGAAGAGGGAACCTCAGTTGAGAAAATGCCTCCATCAGGTTGGCCTGTAGGCAAGGCTGCAGGCTTTTTATTGATTAATTATGGCTGTGGGAGGACCCAGGTCACTGTGGGTATACCCACCCTGAGCAGGTGGTCCTCGGTTGTACAAGAAAGCAGGCTATGCCAGCCAGGGAAAGCAAGGTAGGGAACAGCATTCATTCCACCACAGCTTCTGCTTGAGTTCCTGCCTCAGCTTCCCTCCGTGATGAACTATGATCCTGACATGTCAGCCCAGGAAACCCTTTCCTCCCTGAGCTGATTTTGGTCATGGTATTTTATCAGAGGACTACAAAGCAAGCAGGGAACACACACACACACACACACACACACCCACCAGAGTGTATACACAGTGAAAATGTAATTTAGTTTTGTTCTGCATGAAGTCTGTGTATCCAATGTCAGAAATGAATAAATTTTAAAACATTTACTACTTATAGTATATATACATGCATATATATGTGTGTATAAATGCAGTATGTCCCTTTAATTTTTTTCAGAGTGAGGGATGACCTAGTATACTCCTTTCAAGTCATATATTCTAAAAGACTCCATTTGCTGTAGTGGGAAAGCCTGAGTGTAAGCTGCTTTCATCCAGAATTGACATGTTGTCCCATTTTGAGAATAGTGTTCAGTGTGTTACAGCTTCTAGCTTCTGTGTTCACACGTGGCTTTGCTAAATTACTGTTTACACTTAAAAACCGTGATGAACCTGGTCGTGATGTTAAGTACAAGTAACTACACAATAGAACATGTCTCCATCACTTCAATTTAATGATCATTAAATTTTGTTACATTTTTTGCTTATATGGTCTCTTGAGTTTTTGTTTCCCAGCTGAATCACCTTCAGCTAATCTTAGACATGAAGCAATTTCATTTTTCTGTATGTCAATACCCACCTCTAGAAGTCATGGTCATTTTGGGCCCACCAAAGTAGTGCATCACAGCCAGCAACAGCAGCATCAGCACCTGAGTCTTGCAGAAACCCTATCCTGTAGTCAACTGCTCCTGATTGTCTTATACAATGCCCTTTGGTGGCGGGGGATGGGAGGGTAGTATGGTTTGTTACAGTTAGGATTCAAGTTAGGTCCATACATTATATATGGTCATTATAGCTCATTGTGTCTTTGATTCTGGTTAAGTTTATTTTTGTTCTCTTTCACTTACATTATGCAGAAAACTACATGTCTCTCAGATGCCAGCTAATACTAAACTAAAACTTCAGCTTGTATGTGTGACTGCCAGTTACACAGAGCATGGCCTGCTCCTTCTTAATGAGCATAGTTTTCTTCAGACATACTTCATATCTCACAGCAGAACTCTAAACTTAATGTGTTCTAATTTTATCTGTTATGACTAATGAATCCAAATTATCAAATTTGGCAGATTATGTTTTCCTGATTCCACTAAGATATTTGCGAGATAATAAATTGGTTTGTTAAATTGTTGTGCCTCCTAAGACTCAAGGTTTAAAACATTTATGCTCTGTATTAATTGCTACAAATTAAAAAGAGGAGTCAGACTGTAATGGAGGAATGGATTGCTTCCTTCATTAAACAGCCCTATTATAAATTATAAATTAAGTTAAACTGAGGCTTCACTGAAAATGCAGAAGTGTCCTTAACATGAGTGAATTTAATTTGTATATAGGAATCTTCAGGTTAGACTAAGAAGAGTCACTTAAATACACATATATACATATATATGTATATATAATGATGGACTATGAATATTTGATGTACCATATAAGTGTATATTTAAGTTTTAAATATATACATAATAACTTCTACATAGTTAAGGTTAGTGTTCTGGGTTCATTTCAGTTGCTTTGATAAAATACCCTGGCAGTAAGCAGCTGAGTGAAGAAAAGGATTTGTTTCCCCTTAAAATTTGAGGTTATAGCCCTGATAGTCAAGAAGTCAGGATGGCTGAACTTAAAAGGCTGGTCAGATCACATCCACAGCCAGGAGCAGAGAGAAGCGAATGTGTGTGTACTCCCTTGCTTGCTTGCCTGTTTGTGCTCAGCTCAATTTCTGTACTGTAATTAAACAGTTCAGAACCCCCCCTATCTAGGGAATGGTGCTTCCCATTCTGGACTGGGTCTTTCCAGTTAAAAGTCACTCATAGACCTGCCTAAAGGCCAACCCCATGTAGATGGTCCCTCACTGAGACTCTCCTCCAAGGTGATAATATTCAAGCCAATTATAATGCCAATCCTCTTTCTGTCATCCTGTTTCTGTTACAGTTTGGGAACTATTTCTAATTTGCATATGCATGGTTGGTATGTCATCTGGGAGTTCTGAAATCTTAAAATCTGTTTACTCCTGAGTACATAAAAATTTCCTCTGCAATCCAGTTTATTACCATTAATTTTATTATCATCTTATTTTTCCTAAAGACCAAAATGAATCAAATATAAAAATCTCTTCACTTCCTGTGATAACTGTCTTTCCAATTAAAAATCAATAGATAATAATATTTTCCTTTATGTCTCATTTATGGCTTGGATTTTACTGCTATCAACAGCAAATGCTTGCTGACTGCCCAGGATGAGCAAGTGAGCTTACAAAACCTTTAGGTGTAAAATCTCACTGAACCCTCACAATGGCCGGTGAAGAGCTCACATGTTACAGTGTTGTTATCACCCCCATTTGACCAATGAGGCAATGAGTTTAAAGGAACCGGTAATTACTCTACTGGATAAATTAGTTAAGCAGCAGAGGAAAACTAAAATCTCTGCCTTTTGGGTCATGCTGAGATTTAGCAACAGGATTTAACTGCTATTACTTGATAGAGGAAATAAGCCAGAAATATGTTAAACTGGAAATGTGTAGGTTCCATCACTATCCCAAACTAAAGACAGCAATAATCCACTGAAGAGTGTGTTGGAAGAAAAAGTTCTGCCTTTTAAATATCATTCCTCAGTTCTGGAAATTAAGGTTGAATTCAACATTCTAAAATTTGGTACCAAAGCAAAATATTTCCAAAGTCTATGACTAAAACCACACAGAAAGAAGTATCCTAGGCTTGTGATTGCTTTATAACCTCTGAAAATTTGAAACTGAGGCTCCTGGAGATATGGCTCAGTGGTTAAGAGTATTTGCTGCTCTTCTAAAGGACCCAAGTTAAGTTCCCAGCATCCACATCTGCCTGTAACTCCAGCTTAGGCAATTTGATGCCCTCTTTTGGCTTTATGGGGAACTACACTCATGTATGCCTATCAGCACAGAAACAAATACACATAATTAAAAATAATAAAAACAAATCTTTAGGACTAAAATTGAAACTTAAAAATGTATCCAAGAGAACAAAGCCATTAGCAAAACCTATGAGGAAAGTGGAGGGGCTCTTCTTGGGAAGAATGGTTTACATTTTCCATCTGTTTTATTTTGCTTATAATTATGCATTTTTCTTCCTTTAAGATAGGAAAATACAACAAAATCATTTTGGAAACTGTAAGCTTGCACTTATCACAGACTACACTTTTGCTCTGAAGGTTTCTTCAGGTATATTCCAGGAAATCTGCATGCATAGACGTGGCAGTGCTTGGTGGTAGAGAGATGCTAGGGGTGTGGTATAGGAAGACTATGTCTTTCTTCTGTTCTTCTGAGTTCTCCTCTAGGGTTCCTGAAAGAAGACAGGTTAACATGACAGAAGTGTATCAATGTAGTTACTGTGCATGTTATAGTCCATGGAAGAATTTCCAGGGAAAGACAGTGCAGTGGTTAGACCTGGATGTCTCCATGGATGAAGAATGGAGTCATAGAAGGATGCCACTGAGCAATAGCTAAAGAGCATCGGTGACTGGGAGGGACAGCAAGCCATCTTCTTGGCTTATGTGTCTACCAAGAAATGAATGTCCCTTCTCTCTGAGTGTAGGAATGGCACTTCTCACCTGTCACACAAGGGCTTTCAACCCAATTCCCAGAGCAGAGAAAGTCCTTCTTACATGTGACATTTCCCAAATTGTAGTCACTTAAAATATTTGGTACAATAATGGAAGAGATAGCTCTGTACTTACTGTTCTTCTAGAGAACCTGGGTTCTATTCTCAGCACCCATTTCTGATGTTTCACAACTGCCTGGAGGGGATTTGATACCCCTTTTAGAGTCAACACACTGTCACACACAGAATGCATTTACACTCACATACACACACACAGAAGCATACACACACACAAGCATGCACACACACAGGTATTGAAAAAAATATTCAATATAGCAAGGTATCATATTTGGATATAGTATGTCGCAAATCCAAGAGAAATGTTTTATAACTCTAGACAAAAATTGAGAAAGAGACAGTGTTATTCACAGTAGTGTTGAAGCCTAAAGGTAGTATCGTGAAACGATGCTAGATAAATTAAAGCCTGTATCAAGAGGAAACCATGGAATTACACATTTCAGACATTACCACTAGCAGTTCTGTCTTTTCTCCTTCATATCTGCTTATTATTCCACTGTATCATGTAATGTGAGGGTGGTGGAGCCAGTAGGCAGGAGTCCAGGGTGCAGAGCAGAGAAGGGTGCAGTGTGGCAGCTCAAGTGCCTGCCCTGTGTAAGAAGTGAAGCCCTTTAGAGAAACAGGAAGCAGTTATGACACATGCTTACAATTCATTGTAGCTTGTAGTCTGAAACAACATATTTCACCATCATTTTAATTTTAATGTCTTGGAATGTTGATAGAGTATGCATTTCTTTTCCTGTGTTGTTCGGGTTTTTTTTCTGTGTCTTATTTTTTTCTTTTTTAAGGTGTATTTTGTCTTTATGAGAGTGTACATGTGAGTGCAGAAGCGGGAAGAGGGTGTTACATTTCCTGGAACTGGAGATACAGGTGGTTGGGAGCCAACAGATTTAGGTGCTTGAGCAGAACTCTGGTCCTCAGGAGCAATGGTCGCTCTTAACTGCTGAGCCTTCTCTCCAGCCTTGGGGGTTTTGTTGTTTGTTTGTTTGGGGTTTTGGGTTTTCTGGGGGTTTTTCTTTTTAAATTATTTGCTCATCAAGTAATTTAATCATCTGACTCAGACCACTTCTTTTCATATTGGTATTGCTAGCTTATTTATTTTTTAGACTGTGTGTATTCTTCCAGTGTGGCTCTATCTTAACTGGTGATTTCATTTGCACTGGCATGTGCCAGGTTGAAGATTCAAAAGTGTCTGTCGGCTCCCTTTAGCCAATTTTTTTAAGATTGGAACTAAGCTGGCCCACATTGTTGTAACTCCAGCTCCTGGGGATCTGGCATCATCTTCTGGCCTCTGTGGACACCTGTATACACATGTATATACACACATATAGATACACAGATACATAATTAAAAATAAAAATAAATCTTTAAAATCTATGGAATTCATTTTTTTATTGGAGATGCTTGAAGTGATGTATATGAGAAATATTAATTTGTAGTTTTATTTTTGTTCTTTTTCGTTCAGGCATTATAACCTGATATTCTCTTAAGTTCTGATTCAAAACAATGAAAATAAATTAAATATAATTATCCATTTTCTCCCCCCTAAAACACTCATTATCCATTTATAGTTTTGCTTCTGCCTATTTGCAGCATAAAAATTAACATAAACTGAGTGGTATCAGCATCTGTGCACAAATGAAACCTTTTAACATAATTTGTCTATGGTTATTTTTATATTGATAAAATATATTGAAGGCTGAGGACTAGTTGTGTGTGTGTGTGTGGATTTTTATTATAAGAGTTCTATGTTTAAATTTTGGTAAATAAACCTATAAATGTTTGTGTTAAAATATGAGTGGATATTATGAGACAAGTTGATGTGTGTCTTTCAATCAGGGGTATTGATGAAGTATACTATTCTTTGTGTTGAAAGTGTAATCAGAATAATTGCACATGTGTTGTCTTATTTGAGGTCTCAGCAACATCATATGTACTTAGCTAATGCTTCCTAGATTCCACAAGATTAATTTACAGGGTTAATCTTTCTAGATTTGGATTAAAAAACAGATCTATATGTTTTGGTATATCTGTGTATCTATGTGTACATCACTTGTGTGTGTGGTGGGTCTCTCTGGTATTATGTGGTATCTGTTGTTTGGATTCATTTGATCTACCCTCAAGATGGATGCATAGAGGACATTATTATTATTTTTTTTAGAGGACATGATTTGGTATGACAGATGGAGCTGTCCTGACCCAAACACATCACATAGACATCCCAGGGAATCCCTGGGCTCTGCCTCTTTGGTACCAATAAAATAATATCTATTTTACCACTCAGTGTTCTTTTCAACTTATACTACCTCAGCTTATTAAAGTCAGTAGAAAGAAATTGCATAAATGAAAGTATACATGTGTGTGTATGAGCCATATAATGACAACTGTGGTTATGGGTGAAATGAGGCATTTGGGTTTTCAGAGATATTATTATTATTTTTTTGATACACTAGTATGATGTGTTTTGTTTTAGGTTTCCCCAAGAACTAAACATGGGAAAGATAAGTGCAGAAATCATGTGGTCTCTCTTTGCCCTCGATATGAAATATGCTCTAGAGGGTAAGTCCAAAAATTCATCTCTATTTCCTAAAATAAGTGTAAAGTAAAATACAGTTTATTGTGTTTAGCTTAGTTATAAAGCATACTACCAAATGGTAGAAGATGAAGGTCACAAAGTATTTAAAAGTCCTGAAGAAGACGTTTGGCACCAGACAGCCCAAAGTTGCAATGTCATGGTGTATGTTCCACCTGTAGAGATGTGCAGAGGCAGAAATGGTCTGTGGAAATTTCCCCCCCGAGGGGAATCACACCTGAGGATGGGAGAACAGTATTGTTCCAGCTATTTGTCTCCATAGACTTGAACGTAGTCCCTGTAGATAGATGTGGTTAAAGTGTGGCCAGCACTCACACAGAGTCAACAGCTCCACCCTCAGCAAGAGCAAATCAAACAGTGGAGAATCAGAGAAACACAGCCTTAGGTTAACTATGTCTAAAAAGGTTGTTTCAGCATCCATCTACACATAAATGTCATGATGTGACCATCAACCAGACAGCCATGCTTGAACATGAAGCCTAGTAGAAACCTTCTTAAGACAAGTAGGCAAGTGTATAGTGAACTGGGGACAGTGGTTTCCATCCCAGTCAGCACACGTTGGCACAAAAGGACATTAGCCACAGTCCCTTTCTTGGGCAAGACTATGAAGGAGAGTTACAAGCACTGCTGTAACTGCTGTGGGCAGACAGTTGCCATCTGAAGAGGGCAGAGCGATAGCCATGGCAGCCTGGGGATGACTCTTCTCAATCAGACCTGAGGTATAGACACCACAACTTTCAAGAAGCTGTAGGTAAGGAGCATTTCCTTCACAAAGACCTGAATAAGAAATAGGAATCAGTGCCTATCAGGAGGTAAGTTTGGAGAGACTGGTGGAGATGGGTTTCCAGGGCTCAGAGGGCCATACAAGAGACTTGAGTGTGCTAAGAGGAATGTCAAGAGCTTGCCTTATTCAAACGTACAGCTTAGAAAGGTATTTAACTGTTTTGTAAGATTGACTGATGTGGTAGGACCAACTCAGAGTTCATGCTCCTTGAACCTCTGCTTTTCAGCTTTGCTAAAATCTAAATGTGGTGCCTTCAAAAAGAATACTCAGATTTGACAAATGAGAGGCATGGTGGCTTATAATTTGGTTTTCTGGTCAATTGGGACCTTCTACCCACAACCAGAAAGCTTTACCTAATCTTTAAAATCAGACTCCTTAGTAAGAATGAGTTCTTTCTTTTATAACATACTACGGACACATCCGGTTCCCTCATCTTCCAGTCACATGGTTTCCAACCTTCTGATTTGACTCTTGGTGATCTGAAAACACTCATAAAAATAACACAGCAACCAGCAGTCTACCAAGCAACTAAAGTCTCCAGGCAGCCTCTGCTTCCATGGGTCTAATTCTTGCACCCTCCCAGCCCTCCTTGAGCTCCCTTTGGACATCTAAATGTTAGAGTCAGCATTAGAATTCTCAGTCCCCTCTGTCCAAACCTGTGGCTGCTTTTCCATACTTCCTGTTGTAGATCTTGGCACAGCATTCACCTAGTGACCTCAGCCAATCAAATAAGGTCAGTGCTGATCCTTCATGTCCTCATCATGACCAAAGTTCATTCTCCATTATGGCTGCTCTCATGCCCGGGCTTCTCATCCTACTAGCCTTCTCCTACAACCATGCAAGATGCTTCTAGTGTCCACCTCAGATTCTCATCTTCTTATGACTTCCTACAACTCAGTATTATACCTATATGGTTAATAATGAACTATGGAAATTACTCAAGAACTTCTTAAGGTCATCTTCATTTAATGGCATAATAGAAATAGCATGAAGGACATACCCATCTGTGGTCTTGGAGGCATGCTGATAACTTTGTTTACCTGTCCTTACCTGAACAACCAGAGGATCACATTGGCTCAAAGGAACAGGTGGTGGGGACAAGTAGTTCCACCAGCACTCCAGAGGAATTGATGATTTAGGTCCATTTCAAGGTGACACTGACAGCCAGTGTGTCCCCATGTGTGCTAGTATAGAGAGTTGCTGAAATATATTTGGTTATTAACCTGATTACATACCCTTCATTATCAACTTGACAAACCCTAGAGTCAGCTGAAAGAAGCCTCTGATGAGGAATTTCTACATCAGATTGACCTTTGAGCATGTCTGTGGAGGATTGTCTCAATCACAAATTGAAGTAGGAGGACCTAGCCCACTGTGGGAGGCACAATTCCTATGACAGTGGTTCTGGGGTATATAAGAAAACTAGTGGGGACTGGGGAGATGACTCAGAGGTTAAGAGCACTGGCTGCCCTTCCAGGGGACTGGAGTTCAATTCCCAGCAACCACATGGTGGCTCACAACCATCTGTAATGAGATCTGGTGCCCTCTTCTGGCCTGCAGGCACACATGCAGGCAGAACACTGTATATATAATAAATAAATAAATTTTTTTTTAAGAAAATAAAAGAAAACGAGCTGAGTGTGAGCCTGTGAATGAGCCAGCAAGCAGTGTTCTTCTTGGTTTCTTCTTTCAAGATCCTGCCATGACTTCCCTCAGTGATGGACTGTTATGTGGAAGTGTAAGCCTCTAAGTTGCTCTCCAACAGTGTTTTGCCACAGCAGCAGAAAGAAAACTAGAGCAATTATCTTTACTTAAAAAGAAATACCAATCCAGGTGTAGTAACCCACGTCTTTAATCCCAGCACTCGGGAGGCAGAAGCCGATGGATTTTTGTGAGTTCAAGGCCAGCCTGGTCTACATAGTGAGTTCTAGGACAGCCAGGGCTATGTAGTGAGACCCTGTCTCAATAAAACAAAAAAATACCAGTTTTAAACAATATAAATAGTAAATATAATATGTATCCAAAATTGTAAAACTTTATTTTTGAAACAGTTAAATTAGAAATGTTACAAGTAAAAATTTCTTTAGCTTTGATCAGAAGCTTATTAATTATAAGTTCATAATTCCATACTCAGTCCAATAGCAGTAACCCTAAATTTTGAGATACTATAAAAGTAGTCCAAGATCAATCAGTCAATATTTTATGATTTTCATAGCCACTGGGAATAAGAATCTTCTGAGAAAGAATTTTTGTTAATTTGACTTTGAAAAATAGATATAATTGACCTATCATATAATATACCCACTTAGAGTATATATAATTTAATAGTTCCTGCCATTTTACATTTGTAAACACTTTCAGGTAGGCACATTTGTACAAGGACAACCTTGTACAAAGAACCCTAAGGACAAAGCCAGATTCCTTCACCATTACAGCTGAGCATTTGTGGGATTGCAAACTGGGAGGCAATGAAAGGTTGGAGAGTCAAGGCACAAAATGACGAAAGCTTAATCACTTCCTTGTGTAAGAGTTTGAGCAATTAGCACACAAACTCTAAACATTAACTTCTTTTCTAGGAAATGCTTGGTAATAATAGGTTAAGGATTGCTGTAAAAATATAATGTGTGTGTGTGTGTGTGTGTGTGTGTGTGTGTGTGTGTGTGTGTGTGTACACCACATGCATGTGAGGGGTACCCAAAGAGGCCAAAAGAGGGCATCAGATCCCCAGCAGCTGGAGTTACAAGTAGCTTCGAGCTGTTCATTATATGTGCTGGGAACTGAACTCAAGTCCTCTGGAAGAGCAAAAGATGTTGAACCCTCTCTCCAGCCCTAAAATTAGTCTCTAACATACCTTGCAAGCTCTCAAGCATGGTGCTTATGGAAAGAGAATATTTCAGTCACCATACAAGGGATGAAAGTCTCCCCAGAATTTCCAAGGGTCTCTGTCAGGAGTCAGTTACAGAGGAGGATGTTACAGATCTATAATAATCTGGCACTCTCTCTCCCCTTTTCCCATTTCAACCTAATAAGTATTTTTAAGAAACATTTCCATCTCCTTCTTACATTTCATGAATAACAATTACTAGAGAAAACCAAGGACCAAGAGCATCTCAAGAATTCAAGGTGTATACTTAAAGACGGTTCCCCAGGCAGGCTCTTTTGCATGTTGTTATTCTGCCTGCTTGCCTCATAAAACATTGTGAAAATTAATTGACTGTGGAGCACTCCTAGTGACTGTGCAAGCCACTGACCTAGACAGGCTGTGTTGTTCTTACACAATTTGCCTTGTGGTCAAAGTGTCTGAGTATGACTTGTGAGTGGCTCAGATGGTGTGAGGTTGACAAAACAGAGCTGGTTAGGACCTAAGGACTGGATGCTTTGGGGAACAGTTTTTTGTCCTTATTATATGAGCTCATCAGCTTTTAATTAAAATATAAAACAACTTTATTCCCATCTTTGCTCAGCCTGTTTGAGGCAATGCAGTTTGTGTTCACAGTTGACATAAATCACCTTTCAAATTCAATATGCAATAATGATACAATTGATGCAGATGTAATACTTGAGTGGAGCCAGGTATCAGAAGACTCTTGTTGTCCTGACAAAATACTAGACTTAAGCAATATGAGGGAGGAATGGTTTATCTTGACTCATACTCCAAAGGATTCAGGCCACCACGGCGGGTAAGCATGACAAAGCAGAGTACTCACATCATGACTTCCAGGAAGCAAAGAGAGAGAATGAGGAGTTGGTCTTGCCTGTTGCTTAATATTCCCTGAAGAAACCCTCAAGAGCACAACCAGAGGTGTACCTCCCTAATCCCTGCCTCTGTTTCAATCTGGTCAGTCAAGGATAAGCTTCTCATGAAAACATGAGGAAAGAAATACAGGAAGAGAAAGGTATTCAGATTGGATGTCTGACCTCATGCTCGAATGCAGTTGGTCTGCCAAGTTCCTTCCAAATATCTTCAGAGACAGCAGTCAGGCCAAGTTTGAATCTGGGGTGCTACTACTCCCTGCTGGGTGCATTTTGTTAAATGTACCAAACCTCAGTTTCCACATTTGCATACTGAATGAAATCCTACAGATAAAGTGTTGAAAATGAAGCAAGAGGAGAGCATGGGAGCGAGGGGAAGAGGTGCCTAGCAGTTAGTAAGTACTCAACAAATGTTTATTGATAACCATTATGGTTTGCTAAGCAAGAATTAGACATCTAAATGCCTACATATTCATGTTAGTGAAATGTGTGACCAGTCAGAAAATCAATGGACATTGTGTTTGTCATTGTATTAATTAAACCTGGCAGCCTGGAGTTCTTAAACCTGGCTGCTTCCTATGTGATGTAACACAGACCTGTGTCTTCAGAGTTCTTAAGCAGCAACTTTTGCAAGATCCTAAGATAGGAGTCAGGCATTCAGGGTCAGGTGTTGCGGGGACAGATGTTAGGGTTCAAATGTTAGAGATCAGGTGTTAGGGGGCCAGACACTGAGTGTCACACATTAGCGGTCAGGATAAGGTGTTAGAGCCAGATGTTAGAGAAGGTCCACAGAATTCAAGTAGTTTATAAATAACACTTATATGAAAGACTGCTTAGGATTCCTGACAATACTGGTTCTGAAGGAGATTGTGGCTGAGCTTCAACTTGTATTAGAAAGTGTGTCCATACTTGAGAGTGACAAGGATGAGGGACAGATTCTGATGTTTCTTCCAAATTCACCACATTCTCTGATCAGTGCCTGAGCTAAGGGCTGAGAGAAATCATGCCCATGGCCCAGTGTCTGATCCTCAGTACTGGGGAGAGAGGGGGGGTCACTGAAAAGAAATCAGTTTGTCCAACAAGAACTATTTCATTAAATTGGCCTAGGCAGAGATGAAATTAATTATAATGCACAAGACACAGTCAACTTTTCTCCTGGCTTGAGTCTTCTTCATCAAGGTTGTTTACTTTCAGTCTGTGCAGGAAGCTTGTGGGAATCTCATATTTTAGGGTGAATATACTTGGGCTTGAGGGGGGCTGTTCTTCCTCTCTGTTTCATGAGGTGGTACTGAGGGGCTGGGTAGCAGTCGTCCTCAACAGTGCAGTTGAAAGTGAAGACTGAGTTTTATCGTTGTATGTCTTAATTACCAGGACTATTGTCAATTCCTTAGGTATCCATTGGACATTACAGGTTGTTGAGGCTTCTCAAACTGCCAGTTCTGTTTTTCAACATCATGTGCAGTTGTTGCCATTAACACATATGCACACCTTCCAAGGACGGCCTTCCTACAGCTTATAAATAGTTGCATAGTCAATACTTTGCAAAGGTCTTACTCCTCTCTCATCTATGTTGGTTGATTTCTGAGAGAAGGCTCCTCTCCAAACACTCTTACCACCATGATTATTGATTGCCCCAAATATAGATCTCAGGTCACTTTAAAGAACTTAAGTGTATTGCTGTTGGTCCTGTGACCACCAAGATAATGAAGTCAGAAAGGCATGGTCTGCCTTTGTCTTGGAAAGAGTGTCTGTCATGCTGCCCCATAAGTTTTCTTTGCTTCTCCTCTAGTAATCTCAGACCTGGTCTATCTCATGTTAGATATTTCACAGCCTCTATCACTCTGGTTTACTTGCTCATCCTTAGGCTAACCACCTAGTACACAACAACACATCCTACATTAGCAGGAATCATGTGGAACACATGGTAAAACTCTCCCTTTATGAGATGAAGCCAAATTGCAACCATCAAACAGATACCACAGGCTAGCCAGTAAAATCCACTGTCAGGTTATATGGTCTCAAAATCTAGAAACATCTATTAAATTCTCTGTGGTAGGGGTGCAGAGATGGCTCTGTGGTTAAGAGCACTTGATACTCTTGCAGAAGACCAGTTTGATTCCCAGCACCCACATCAGGCAGCTCCTGAGCACCTGTAACTCCAGCTTCAGAAGCGCTGATGCCTTGTTATGGCTTCTGTAGACGCTTGCACTCACATTCATAGACATGCACATATATCCAAAAATAAAATTTTTTTAAAAAACCCTTTATTTAAAAATAAATCCCCCAATATCACATGATGGTAAACTAAGGATCCATGAGAGTGGGTATTGAGACCCATGTAGATCACTGTCTCGAGGCCTCCTGCTTTCACTGGTTTCCATGTTCCTTCCCCTACCCCACCCCCCCCCCGCTCCCCCTCTTCTTTAGTGCCCTTGTTTCAGCACCTGGAAAACTCAGGAGCTCCCAGTCATGAAGCTATTTGTAACACTGTGGTCCCAAAGAGCTGAATACAAATTAAGTAGGGCAAATATTTGAATTACAACCCAGAGGTGGAAATAGTAATGGACCCTACCACACCATGAGTGAGCAGGAAATGTCTGTGTGGAAATAAGCATGAAAGAAACCAAAAGGGTGACTGCAATTGATGCTGTCGCCCGCCCTCAGTTTCTTCCTTCCTTCAGAACAAGAGAGACTTGTTTCATCCCTGCTCCTAAGGAAGTCATCAGGATTAAGTCATTTGGCCTGCAGTTGGGAGGACAGAGCCTTCACAGAGTAAATCCATTTCACAGTTTCCTCCTCTGAAAGTTGTATCCTCTCTCCTGCTTCCCGGCCCTCCTTGTCATTAAATCGAAACTTCTTGCTTTTTTCCTGGAGTAGGCAGGCAGGATAAACAATGTGTGTGATTAATTTAGTGACTGTCAATGGAGACATTTGGCCTTCAGGTCACAGGAAAGCAAAATAGACGTCCAGGAGGACCTGCAATGCCGTTGTCTACCTGAACCTTTACCTGGCCACCATTCACCTTATTATCTAGTTCAGCGAAAGATAATTAAATTATTATGACCCACATGATATCAGAGTAAGTATATAATTAACCCATTTTCTCTGGGTCCAAATGAAGAGATAATTAAACAGCAAAAACAAGACTGAGCTGATATCTCAGACTATGAATGTCTCTCTCAATAGTAGTGTAAGCAAATTCTTTTCTTGAGTGTCCCCTTGTGAAATTATGCAGTGGCCCATGAATCTGTTTTCCACATTGGTGAGTTTAGCAGAATCCCAAGCAAATAGAAATGAGTTTCTAGAAGCCCTGTGAGCTCTTCTATAGACCTGGCAGGTCCCACATTGTCTGTTCAGATACTTTTCTTTGTGGTATGGTCAATATCTAAAGAGTACATGAAGGTCTTGATGGATATTTCCCTTCTACCTCTCAGGCTGTCACAAGAAAATTCTAGCTATAGCTCATACACTCTGTGTCTAATTGGTTTTGAAAGGAAGAGCAATGAATACCAACAGTGCGGAGTTTTGTCTAATTTTGTATCCCGGTCCCTTGTGCTCCACAGAAACACTGACTTTTCTGGAATTTTCCATTTGAGATGTTATTTGAACTTAAATCCCAGAGCTGGAGAGATGACTTAGTAGTGAAGAACACTTGCTACAGGATGCAGAGATCCACAGCCAAACATTAGGCAGAGCTTGAGAAACCCCACAGAAGAGCGGGGCGGGGGGGGGGGGAGGATTATAGGAGCCAGGGAGGTTGAGGACACCATGAGAATGCAACCCGCATAATCAACTAACAAGGGCTCAAAAAGACTGATACAAAAATTAGAGAGCCTGTATGGCTCTGAGCTAGGTCTTCTACATATGTGTTATGGTTATATAGCTTGGTGTTTTGTGGAATGCCAGTGAGGATGGGGATGTCTCTGATCCTTTTGCCTGTCTTTGGGACGCTTTTCCTCCTAGTGGGTTGCTTTTTCCAGCCTATGAGGGTTTATCCTAGTCTTGTTGTCACTTGTTATGCTGTGTTCAGTTGATATCTTATGGGGGCCTTTTCTTATCTGAAGGGAAATGGAGAAGGAGTGGATCTGGGGGAGAAGGGAAGCAGGGGAAGGAACTGGGAGGAGCAGAAGGAGGTAATTGCAGTTGAGATGTAATGTATGAGAGAATGTGTGTGTGTGTGATGTGTGTGTGTGTGTGTGTGTGTGTGTGTGTGTGTGTGTATACATATATATGAACACTTGTTGCTCTTGCAAAAGACCTAAGTTTGCTTCCTACCACCTATATCTGGCAACTCAGAGCTCCCTGTAACTTCAGTTCCAGGGGATCTAACGCCCTCTTCTGGCCTCCAGAGGCACTGCATGCTCATGACCCGTATATAGACAAGCAAGCAAAAACTATGCCTACACACATACAAGTTAATTAATTGGTTAATTTTTATTTTAAAAAAGCATTTAAATCAAGTATTAACTCAAATTTCCCTCTTGAAGTGGTCACTGCTGGAGGGCCACCATCTTCCTTTTTCTTTCACATGTTAAGAACCTGGGACACTTCAAGGCAGGGAGCTGGGCTCCCTTACTCTGTCCCTTATACAGCTGACCTACTTTACTAACTAACCGGTTAACTAGTTATGATAGTTGATGTCCATTGTCAACTTGACGGGATTTAGGATGATCATGAAAATGCACCTCCTTTAAGTGGCTTTGGTCAAGCATTTTGTCACAGCAATAAACAAAACCATTGACATGCTGGCTTATCATCTTAGTGGGATCATCTCATCGAAAAGAACAAGCTGAGTAGACGGCTTCCACGGCACCAAAACCGTAAATGAGAAACTCTCCACTCAGACTACTGAAAAGAGAGTACATCAGTCACCGATGGTGTGACCTTTTATCCCATAGCACATAAATATGTCTCTGTCACTTCTGTAGGATCAGAGCTTCTAGTTGGGATCTTAGGAGTTATAATCAAGATCCCATCCAGGGCTATCTGCTGCGTGACTGACTAGCTAGAGGATGCTGTAAGTGGTCAAGCCATGTGGCTGTTGACAGAGACCTCAGTTCTCAGTAGAAACCTCACCTAAACTGCTGGGCTGTCATTGAGTCTCAGCAGCTAGCTGATCCCAGCTGCCATGCTAGGCTAGACATGACATAGCTTGGGAAGCTGCACCTCATCATTTCTGCAGTACTTTATTGGTTACACAGTTCAGTGGTCCATGTGGGAGGGAATGCTAAGTTGTCCGACATTACCTTTGTTCCATGGGTTCCTCCTACATTTCCAGTGTCTCTAGAATCACACAAATTACTTCTCTTCTACCTCCAAAATGTAACAGCTCCTCCTCTTCCCTTCCCTTCCATTGCCTCCAGCCAGTTTCAGCACAGCCCCTCCACTTGGCTGTCTCAAGAAGCCCTGAGTAATTAGCACATTTCTGTTTATGCTGTTCTGAAACTCTTTAGCTACTAGCGTGCAGATTGACAGCCATCAATTTAAATTAGCTCAGTCTAGTACCCCTTCCTTTTTTTCTTGCACAGGCAGGATTAGAACCCCTATGTAGCCTAGGATAGATTTGACCTCTGCCTCAGTCTTCTGGGTGCTTGGCTTACAGGCTCTTATCACCATGTGCCGCCCTGCCTCCTCCTCTGCAGCTCGCATTTTTTTCCCTCTGGGTTCCCTCCTCTGTGTTCCTGCGTGGAGATGGTGTCTTGTCTTTCTCTGGAGTCTGAACTCTCAAAGCATTTATAAGAATGAAGTGAGACAGTCTCAGGGTCCTTGAGGATTTTTACAAGAAATACACCCTTCACCATAATCTAAATGTTATTTCCATCTTCGTGGACAGAAATCTGTTCCCCTCAGCCATCATGCCGTTTTGCCATGCCAGCAGTAGTGTAGACTTTGAATAGGTGAACCTTGTAGTGTGTAAATTCTAGCTTAATGAAATTGTTATAAAAAGTAATTTGGAAATAGAACTTTATGCAGATCTTTAACTGTTAAGATTAAGGGAAGAATGGAAGAAATTCAGAGAATAACAGTTTAAAGCATGATTGTTCATCAACCTCCACAGTCCCTGCATCTTTATGTAGTGAGTACAAGTAGTAGTATAGTAGTCATCATCATCATCATCATCATTATGAGACAGGGTCTCATCTAGTCCAGGCTAGACTCAAATTTGCTACACAGTTGAGGATGACCTTGAACTTCTGATCCTCCTGCCTTCATGCCCTGAGCACTAGGATTACAGGCATGCTCTACCACACCTGATTTATTCAGGGCTAGAGATTGAACCTAGAGCTTCATGTATAATAGGCAAGTGATCTACCAACTAAGATACATTCCCAGCCAAATGATCCCTCCTTTATCATTTATCCATTATTTCTTCACACCATAATAGGTCATTATTTTTCATGATCTATAGATGGCAACTCGTTGTAAAGAAACTATGGTGCCTGGAATACATTTATCATTAAAATGTTAGCTATACCTGGTTAGCTGATGCTTTTATCACTTTTCCTTATCATATTCACTCATACTTAGCATCATACAGATGATAGATAACTTCAATTATTAACCAATACTAGTATTTGTAAATATTTACTTGTCTTTTAGTTACTGTTTGTAACTGAATTCTACCCAGACTTATTACTTTCAGATTTAAAAACATTACACTTTTACTTACTTATTTGTATGTGTGTGTGCTGTGGCACATGTCTGGGGGTCAGAGGACAACTTGCAGGAGTTGGTTCCCTCTTTCTACTAGGTGGGTTCTGGAGACTGAACCCGGGTCATCAGGCTTGACAATGAGCACCATTACTCACTGAGCCATCTTGCCAGCCTTTCTGACTTTCACCTACCGGTTCTTATTCTTTATCTCTATGGAAGTCAACACTGAAACTTTAAAGACAGTGTAGCAACAGTCTGGCTATTCTGTCCTTCCTTTAACTGATTTCTCATCACCTCAGGACGAGGAGATAGGTGTTGACTCACCCTAGGAATTTCAAGAGTGAAAGTGCCATGTCCTCCTGAACAAATGTTTCCTTGTTGTCTTTCACA